>NC_090924.1:694003400-694005900 GCF_040938575.1 Ambystoma mexicanum | reverse complement strand
GGCGCCATGCCCCAGTCTCTCCACGGCCTGACCCCTGCGTGTCACGTGGCCTGCCCCTGGCGCAAGCGCAGAGGACTGAGCTGCCTCTCAAGCAGAGAAACAAGAAGAAGAGCGGCAGCCTTCGCTGGCCAAAGGCCATCTGCTGCCGCTCGATCGGGCTCGATCAGGCGAGATATATGTGGCCGACCGGCCTAGAGCGCAAACCTGTGCTGCTCAGGGTGGGCAGCTTCCCAGCAGGAGGATGTGTCTTGAAAGCCGACAGAGGCAAGAAGGCGCACTCCCTCAGCCCGCTCCAACCTCTGGATTCCTGCGAATTTCAGAAGAGAACTCTGGGGCAGCATGGCTTCTGTCATCTCCCAACAGCCTCTCTGTTCTTGCTATGTAAATACCTTTACATCCCCCGGACTGAGCATGTCTGCTTTTTTATTTTTATTTTGCTGAGGTGTGGTGCCTTCAACGACCGACAGGTGGCAGGAGAGCACTTTCTCCAACTGTGAAGGGGACTTTTTTCACTTCCTGAGTAGACTGGGCTCAGTGACATATGCCACCAAGCCAGCCACTAGAAAATGCAGGTTTTGCAGCCGTGGGCCAGTGGGGGTTTAAGGGCAGGTGTGCCTCCGGCGTCTCTGGCAGACAGCTCCAGTTGCAAGGCAGCAGAAGAGAACAGGGAGGCTTGCCGGGCGCTGCATTCGGGGGCCCCCACGAGGTTTTCCGCAAGCCTTACACTCTGAAATGTGCTCAAAAAAATGAGCCCGGCTTGTCAGGAGTGGGATTTGAACCAACGCCTCCAATCGGAGACCAGAACACCCAGATGCAGGGAAGAGCTGCGCCTCTTGAGTCTGGCGCCTTAGACCACTCGGCCACCCTGACAGCTATGGGCAGGATTGGGAAAGATTCTTCAGTACCCAATGTCGCCACGTGCCAGCGCCGGTTTTCATGCCCCGATCTCTGCATCAAAAGTACCCAAACACTCACTTAAGGACCCAGGGATGGCAGGAAACGCCCACTGATGGAGCCAGTGGACAGTTTGCAGGGTGCAAATAAGGGCTGGCCTCAGATCACTCATGGCGTAGTGCCGGCCTGTCCATACCTGTCGAAACCTGCATGCGGTCAAATGTGTCCGATTGACATTGTGGAAATAAAAAGAAACCAGCACCATGTTTCTGCCCGGTCTCGAACCGGGGACCTTTCGCGTGTTAGGCGAATGTGATAACCACTACACTACAGAAACAGCTCTGGTAGGCTGCGCTCTAGTGTGCTGGGACAGCTTTCAGTTGAAAGGCTTTGTGGCACTGATGTCTCATGGGGCCCGCTGGTACCTGCCAGGTGGCACACACCAACGTGAAAGTTTGGCGCAAGCCTGCGCCGGACCTACATGGCAGCACTCACAGCACCTCACACACAGGCTGCAGACACATACAATAGACCAAGCTGGATGCAACAGTGGCGCGAGCCATGGCAGTCCCCACCCAGAAGGCATGTCCAAACCTTTATACATCAGCTCGCCGCCAGCGCATCATTACAAAGGAGGGGGAATTTCCAACACTGCCTCTTGGGCCATGGGCTTAAAAGAAGCCAACCATTGGCGACGGGCATCGAACCAGATACGGTCACGCACAAACTATTTTTGGGGGGGAATTGGGGACTCTGTGTTTTTTGTTTTCGGCGCTCCAAAAAAAAGGGCTCGTCCGGGATTTGAACCTGGGACCTCTCGCACCCTAAGCGAGAATCATACCCCTAGACCAACGAGCCACCGCATGCAGAGAACAGTGAGGGGGAGGGGGGTGGTCTGCTTACCTCACTTGGCGCCATGCCCCAGTCGCTCCACGGCCTGACCCCTGCGTGTCACGTGGCCTGCCCCTGGCGCAAGCGCAGAGGACTGAGCTGCCTCTCAAGCAGAGAAACAAGAAGAAGAGCGGCAGCCTTCGCTGGCCAAAGGCCATCTGCTGCCGCTCGATCGGGCTCGATCAGGCGAGATATATGTGGCCGACCGGCCTAGAGCGCAAACCTGTGCTGCTCAGGGTGGGCAGCTTCCCAGCAGGAGGATGTGTCTTGAAAGCCGACAGAGGCAAGAAGGCGCACTCCCTCAGCCCGCTCCAACCTCTGGATTCCTGCGAATTTCAGAAGAGAACTCTGGGGCAGCATGGCTTCTGTCATCTCCCAACAGCCTCTCTGTTCTTGCTATGTAAATACCTTTACATCCCCCGAACTGAGCATGTCTGTTTTTTTATTTTTATTTTGCTGAGGTGTGGTGCCTTCAACGACCGACAGGTGGCAGGAGAGCACTTTCTCCAACTGTGAAGGGGACTTTTTTCACTTCCTGAGTAGACTGGGCTCAGTGACATATGCCACCAAGCCAGCCACTAGAAAATGCAGGTTTTGCAGCCGTGGGCCAGTGGGGGTTTAAGGGCAGGTGTGCCTCCGGCGTCTCTGGCAGACAGCTCCAGTTGCAAGGCAGCAGAAGAGAACAGGGAGGCTTGCCGGGCGCTGCATTCGGGGG
>NC_090924.1:693968400-693973400 GCF_040938575.1 Ambystoma mexicanum | reverse complement strand
CTGCCTCTCAAGCAGAGAAACAAGAAGAAGAGCGGCAGCCTTCGCTGGCCAAAGGCCATCTGCTGCCGCTCGATCGGGCTCGATCAGGCGAGATATATGTGGCCGACCGGCCTAGAGCGCAAACCTGTGCTGCTCAGGGTGGGCAGCTTCCCAGCAGGAGGATGTGTCTTGAAAGCCGACAGAGGCAAGAAGGCGCACTCCCTCAGCCCGCTCCAACCTCTGGATTCCTGCGAATTTCAGAAGAGAACTCTGGGGCAGCATGGCTTCTGTCATCTCCCAACAGCCTCTCTGTTCTTGCTATGTAAATACCTTTACATCCCCCGGACTGAGCATGTCTGTTTTTTTATTTTTATTTTGCTGAGGTGTGGTGCCTTCAACGACCGACAGGTGGCAGGAGAGCACTTTCTCCAACTGTGAAGGGGACTTTTTTCACTTCCTGAGTAGACTGGGCTCAGTGACATATGCCACCAAGCCAGCCACTAGAAAATGCAGGTTTTGCAGCCGTGGGCCAGTGGGGGTTTAAGGGCAGGTGTGCCTCCGGCGTCTCTGGCAGACAGCTCCAGTTGCAAGGCAGCAGAAGAGAACAGGGAGGCTTGCCGGGCGCTGCATTCGGGGGCCCCCACGAGGTTTTCCGCAAGCCTTACACTCTGAAATGTGCTAAAAAAAATGAGCCCGGCTTGTCAGGAGTGGGATTTGAACCCACGCCTCCAATCGGAGACCAGAACACACAGATGCAGGAAAGAGCTGCGCCTCTTGAGTCTGGCGCCTTAGACCACTCGGCCACCCTGACAGCTATGGGCAGGATTGGGGAAGATTCTTCAGTACCCAATGTCGCCACGTGCCAGCGCCGGTTTTCATGCCCCGATCTCTGCATCAAAAGTACCCAAACACTCACTTAAGGACCCAGGGATGGCAGGAAACACCCACTGATGGAGCCAGTGGACAGTTTGCAGGGTGCAAATAAGGGCTGGCCTCAGATCACTCATGGCGTAGTGCCGACCTGTCCATACCTGTCGAAACCTGCCTGCGGTCAAATGTGTCCGATTGACATTGTGGAAATAAAAAGAAACCAGCACCATGTTTCTGCCCGGTCTCGAACCGGGGACCTTTCGCGTGTTAGGCGAATGTGATAACCACTAAACTACAGAAACAGCTCTGGTAGGCTGCGCTCTAGTGTGCTGGGACAGCTTTCAGTTGAAAGGCTTTGTGGCACTGATGTCTCATGGGGCCCGCTGGTACCTGCCAGGTGGCACACACCAACGTGAAAGTTTGGCGCAAGCCTGCGCCGGACCTACATGGCAGCACTCACAGCACCTCACACACAGGCTGCAGACACATACAATAGACCAAGCTGGATGCAACAGTGGCGCGAGCCATGGCAGTCCCCACCCAGAAGGCATGTCCAAACCTTTATACATCAGCTCGCCGCCAGCGCATCATTACAAAGGAGGGGGAATTTCCAACACTGCCTCTTGGGCCATGGGCTTAAAAGAAGCCAACCATTGGCGACGGGCATCGAACCAGATACGGTCACGCACAAACTATTTTTGGGGGGGAATTGGGAACTCTGTGTTTTTTGTTTTCGGCGCTCCAAAAAAAAGGGCTCGTCCGGGATTTGAACCCGGGTCCTCTCGCACCCTAAGCGAGAATCATACCCCTAGACCAACGAGCCACCGCATGCAGAGAACAGTGAGGGGGAGGGGGGTGGTCTGCTTACCTCACTTGGCGCCATGCCCCAGTCGCTCCACGGCCTGACCCCTGTGTGTCACGTGGCCTGCCCCTGGCGCAAGCGCAGAGGACTGAGCTGCCTATCAAGCAGAGAAACAAGAAGAAGAGCGGCAGCCTTCGCTGGCCAAAGGCCATCTGCTGCCGCTCGATCGGGCTCGATCAGGCTCGATCAGGCGAGATATATGTGGCCGACCGGCCTAGAGCGCAAACCTGTGCTGCTCAGGGTGGGCAGCTTCCCAGCAGGAGGATGTGTCTTGAAAGCCGACAGAGGCAAGAAGGCGCACTCCCTCAGCCCGCTCCAACCTCTGGATTCCTGCGAATTTCAGAAGAGAACTCTGGGGCAGCATGGCTTCTGTCATCTCCCAACAGCCTCTCTGTTCTTGCTATGTAAATACCTTTACATCCCCCGGACTGAGCATGTCTGTTTTTTTATTTTTATTTTGCTGAGGTGTGGTGCCTTCAATGACCGACATGTGGCAGGAGAGCACTTTCTCCAACTGTGAAGGGGACTTTTTTCACTTCCTGAGTAGACTGGGCTCAGTGACATATGCCACCAAGCCAGCCACTAGAAAATGCGGGTTTTGCAGCTGTGGGCCAGTGGGGGTTTAAGGGCAGGTGTGCCTCCGGCGTCTCTGGCAGACAGCTCCAGTTGCAAGGCAGCAGAAGAGAACAGGGAGGCTTGCCGGGCGCTGCATGCGGGGGCCCCCACGAGGTTTTCCGCAAGCCTTACACTCTGAAATGTGCTCAAAGAAATGAGCCCGGCTTGTCAGGAGTGGGATTTGAACCCACGCCTCCAATCGGAGACCAGAACACCCAGATGCAGGGAAGAGCTGCGCCTCTTGAGTCTGGCGCCTTAGACCACTCGGCCACCCTGACAGCTATGGGCAGGATTGGGAAAATTCTTCAGTACCCAATGTCGCCACGTGCCAGCGCCGGTTTTCATGCCCCGATCTCTGCATCAAAAGTACCCAAACACTCACTTAAGGACCTAGGGATGGCAGGAAACGCCCACTGATGGAGCCAGTGGACAGTTTGCAGGGTGCAAATAAGGGCTGGCCTCAGATCACTCATGGCGTAGTGCCGGCCTGTCCATACCTGTCGAAACCTGCATGCGGTCAAATGTGTCCGATTGACATTGTGGAAATAAAAAGAAACCAGCACCATGTTTCTGCCCTGTCTCGAACCGGGGACCTTTCGCGTGTTAGGCGAATGTGATAACCACTACACTACAGAAACAGCTCTGGTAGGCTCCGCTCTAGTGTGCTGGGACAGCTTTCAGTTGAAAGGCTTTGTGGCACTGATGTCTCATGGGCCCCGCTGGTACCTGCCAGGTGGCACACACCAACGTGAAAGTTTGGCGCAAGCCTGCGCCGGACGTACATGGCAGCACTCACAGCACCTCACACACAGGTTGCAGACACATACAAAAGACCAAGCTGGATGCAACAGTGGCGCGAGCCATGGCAGTCCCCACCCAGAAGGCATGTCCAAACCGTTATACATCAGCTCGCCGCCAGCGCATCATTACAAAGGAGGGGGAATTTCCAACACTGCCTCTTGGGCCATGGGCTTAAAAGCAGCCAACCATTGGCGACGGGCATCGAACCAGATACGTTCACGCACAAACTATTTTTGGGGGGGAATTGGGGACTCTGTGTTTTTTGTTTTCGGCGCTCCAAAAAAAAGGGCTCGTCCGGGATTTGAACCCAGGACCTCTCGCACCCTAAGCGAGAATCATACCCCTAGACCAACGAGCCACCGCATGCAGAGAACAGTGAGGGGGAGGGGGGTGGTCTGCTTACCTCACTTGGCGCCATGCCCCAGTCGCTCCACGGCCTGACCCCTGCGTGTCACGTGGCCTGCCCCTGGCGCAAGCGCAGAGGACTGAGCTGCCTCTCAAGCAGAGAAACAAGAAGAAGAGCGGCAGCCTTCGCTGGCCAAAGGCCATCTGCTGCCGCTCGATCGGGCTCGATCAGGCGAGATATATGTGGCCGACCGGCCTAGAGCGCAAACCTGTGCTGCTCAGGGTGGGCAGCTTCCCAGCAGGAGGATGTGTCTTGAAAGCCGACAGAGGCAAGAAGGCGCACTCCCTCAGCCCGCTACAACCTCTGGATTCCTGCGAATTTCAGAAGAGAACTCTGGGGCAGCATGGCTTCTGTCATCTCCCAACAGCCTCTCTGTTCTTGCTATGTAAATACCTTTACATCCCCCGAACTGAGCATGTCTGTTTTTTTATTTTTATTTTGCTGAGGTGTGGTGCCTTCAACGACCGACAGGTGGCAGGAGAGCACTTTCTCCAACTGTGAAGTGGACTTTTTTCACTTCCTGAGTAGACTGGGCTCAGTGACATATGCCACCAAGCCAGCCACTAGAAAATGCAGGTTTTGCAGCCGTGGGCCAGTGGGGGTTTAAGGGCAGGTGTGCCTCCGGCGTCTCTGGCAGACAGCTCCAGTTGCAAGGCAGCAGAAGAGAACAGGAAGGCTTGCCGGGCGCTGCATTCGGGGGCCCCCACGAGGTTTTCCGCAAGCCTTACACTCTGAAATGTGCTCAAAAAAATGAGCCCGGCTTGTCAGGAGTGGGATTTGAACCCACGCCTCCAATCGGAGACCAGAACACCCAGATGCAGGGAAGAGCTGCGCCTCTTGAGTCTGGCGCCTTAGACCACTCGGCCACCCTGACAGCTATGGGCAGGATTGGGAAAGATTCTTCAGTACCCAATGTCGCCAGGTGCCAGCGCCAGTTTTCATGCCCCGATCTCTGCATCAAAAGTACCCAAACACTCACTTAAGGACCCAGGGATGGCAGGAAACGCCCACTGATGGAGCCAGTGGACAGTTTGCAGGGTGCAAATAAGGGCTGGCCTCAGATCACTCATGGCGTAGTGCCGGCCTGTCCATACCTGTCGAAACCTGCATGCGGTCAAATGTGTCCGATTGACATTGTGGAAATAAAAAGAAACCAGCACCATGTTTCTGCGGGGACCTTTCGCGTGTTAGGCGAATGTGATAACCACTACACTACAGAAACAGCTCTGGTAGGCTGCGCTCTAGCGTGCTGGGACAGCTTTCAGTTGAAAGGCTTTGTGGCACTGATGTCTCATGGGGCCCGCTGGTACCTGCCAGGTGGCACACACCAACGTGAAAGTTTGGCGCAAGCCTGCGCCGGACCTACATGGCAGCACTCACAGCACCTCACACACAGGCTGCAGACACATACAAAAGACCAAGCTGGATGCAACAGTGGCGCGAGCCATGGCAGTCCCCACCCAGAAG
>NC_090924.1:693958400-693960900 GCF_040938575.1 Ambystoma mexicanum | reverse complement strand
AGAGAGCAGTGAGGGGGAGGGGGGTGGTCTGCTTACCTCACTTGGCGCCATGCCCCAGTCTCTCCACGGCCTGACCCCTGCGTGTCACGTGGCCTGCCCCTGGCTCAAGCGCAGAGGACTGAGCTGCCTCTCAAGCAGAGAAACAAGAAGAAGAGCGGCAGCCTTCGCTGGCCAAAGGCCATCTGCGGCCCTAGATCGGGCTCGATCAGGCGAGATATATGTGGCCGACCGGCCTAGAGCGCAAACCTGTGCTGCTCAGGGTGGGCAGCTTCCCAGCAGGAGGATGTGTCTTGAAAGCCGACAGAGGCAAGAAGGCGCACTCCCTCAGCCCGCTCCAACCTCTGGATTCCTGCGAATTTCAGAAGAGAACTCTGGGGCAGCATGGCTTCTGTCATCTCCCAACAGCCTCTCTGTTCTTGCTATGTAAATACCTTTACATCCCCCGGACTGAGCATGTCTGTTTTTTTATTTTTATTTTGCTGAGGTGTGGTGCCTTCAACGACCGACAGGTGGCAGGAGAGCACTTTCTCCAACTGTGAAGGGGACTTTTTTCACTTCCTGAGTAGACTGGGCTCAGTGACATATGCCACCAAGCCAGCCACTAGAAAATGCAGGTTTTGCAGCCGTGGGCCAGTGGGGGTTTAAGGGCAGGTGTGCCTCCGGCGTCTCTGGCAGACAGCTCCAGTTGCAAGGCAGCAGAAGAGAACAGGGAGGCTTGCCGGGCGCTGCATTCGGGGGCCCCCACGAGGTTTTCCGCAAGCCTTACACTCTGAAATGTGCTCAAAAAAATGAGCCCGGCTTGTCAGGAGTGGGATTTGAACCCACGCCTCCAATCGGAGACCAGAACACCCAGATGCAGGGAAGAGCTGCGCCTTTTGAGTCTGGCGCCTTAGACCACTCGGCCACCCTGACAGCTATGGGCAGGATTGGGAAAGATTCTTCAGTACCCAATGTCGCCACGTGCCAGCGCCGGTTTTCATGCCCCGATCTCTGCATCAAAAGTACCCAAACACTCACTTAAGGACCCAGGGATGGCAGGAAACGCCCACTGATGGAGCCAGTGGACAGTTTGCAGGGTGCAAATAAGGGCTGGCCTCAGATCACTCATGGCGTAGTGCCGGCCTGTCCATACCTGTCGAAACCTGCATGCGGTCAAATGTGTCCGATTGACATTGTGGAAATAAAAAGAAACCAGCACCATGTTTCTGCCCGGTCTCGAACCGGGGACCTTTCGCGTGTTAGGCGAATGTGATAACCACTACACTACAGAAACAGCTCTGGTAGGCTGCGCTCTAGTGTGCTGGGACAGCTTTCAGTTGAAAGGCTTTGTGGCACTGATGTCTCATGGGGCCCGCTGGTACCTGCCAGGTGGCACACACCAACGTGAAAGTTTGGCGCAAGCCTGCGCCGGACCTACATGGCAGCACTCACAGCACCTCACACACAGGCTGCAGACACATACAATAGACCAAGCTGGATGCAACAGTGGCGCGAGCCATGGCAGTCCCCACCCAGAAGGCATGTCCAAACCTTTATACATCAGCTCGCCGCCAGCGCATCATTACAAAGGAGGGGGAATTTCCAACACTGCCTCTTGGGCCATGGGCTTAAAAGAAGCCAACCATTGGCGATGGGCATCGAACCAGATACGGTCACGCACAAACTATTTTTGGGGGGGAATTGGGGACTCTGTGTTTTTTGTTTTCGGCGCTCCAAAAAAAAGGGCTTGTCCGGGATTTGAACCCAGGACCTCTCGCACCCTAAGCGAGAATCATACCCCTAGACCAACGAGCCACCGCATGCAGAGAACAGTGAGGGGGAGGGGGGTGGTCTGCTTACCTCACTTGGCGCCATGCCCCAGTCGCTCCACGGCCTGACCCCTGCGTGTCACGTGGCCTGCCCCTGGCGCAAGCGCAGAGGACTGAGCTGCCTCTCAAGCAGAGAAACAAGAAGAAGAGCGGCAGCCTTCGCTGGCCAAAGGCCATCTGCTGCCGCTCGATCGGGCTCGATCAGGCTCGATCAGGCGAGATATATGTGGCCGACCGGCCTAGAGCGCAAACCTGTGCTGCTCAGGGTGGGCAGCTTCCCAGCAGGAGGATGTGTCTTTAAAGCCGACAGAGGCAAGAAGGCGCACTCCCTCAGCCCGCTCCAACCTCTGGATTCCTGCGAATTTCAGAAGAGAACTCTGGGGCAGCATGGCTTCTGTCATCTCCCAACAGCCTCTCTGTTCTTGCTATGTAAATACCTTTACATCCCCCGGACTGAGCATGTCTGTTTTTTTATTTTTATTTTGCTGAGGTGTGGTGCCTTCAATGACCGACAGGTGGCAGGAGAGCACTTTCTCCAACTGTGAAGGGGACTTTTTTCACTTCCTGAGTAGACTGGGCTCAGTGACATATGCCACCAAGCCAGCCACTAGAAAATGTGGGTTTTGCAGCTGTGGGCCAGTGGGGGTTTAAGGGCAGGTGTGCCTCCGGCGTCTCTGGCAGACAGCTCCAGT
>NC_090924.1:693905900-693913400 GCF_040938575.1 Ambystoma mexicanum | reverse complement strand
TGCCACCAAGCCAGCCACTAGAAAATGCAGGTTTTGCAGCCGTGGGCCAGTGGGGGTTTAAGGGCAGGTGTGCCTCCGGCGTCTCTGGCAGACAGCTCCAGTTGCAAGGCAGCAGAAGAGAACAGGGAGGCTTGCCAGGCGCTGCATTCGGGGGCCCCCACGAGGTTTTCCGCAAGCCTTACACTCTGAAATGTGCTCAAAAAAATGAGCCCGGCTTGTCAGGAGTGGGATTTGAACCCACGCCTCCAATCGGAGACCAGAACACCCAGATGCAGGGAAGAGCTGCGCCTCTTGAGTCTGGCGCCTTAGACCACTCGACCACCCTGACAGCTATGGGCAGGATTGGGAAAGATTCTTCAGTACCCAATGTCGCCACGTGCCAGCGCCGTTTTTCATGCCCCGATCTCTGCATCAAAAGTACCCAAACACTCACTTAAGGACCCAGGGATGGCAGGAAACGCCCACTGATGGAGCCAGTGGACAGTTTGCAGGGTGCAAATAAGGGCTGGCCTCAGATCACTCATGGCATAGTGCCGGCCTGTCCATACCTGTCGAAACCTGCATGCGGTCAAATGTGTCCGATTGACATTGTGGAAATAAAAAGAAACCAGCACCATGTTTCTGCCCGGTCTCGAACCGGGGACCTTTCGCGTGTTAGGCGAATGTGATAACCACTACACTACAGAAACAGCTCTGGTAGGCTGCGCTCTAGTGTGCTGGGACAGCTTTCAGTTGAAAGGCTTTGTGGCACTGATGTCTCATGGGGCCCGCTGGTACCTGCCAGGTGGCACACACCAACGTGAAAGTTTGGCGCAAGCCTGCGCCGGACCTACATGGCAGCACTCACAGCACCTCACACACAGGCTGCAGACACATACAAAAGACCAAGCTGGATGCAACAGTGGCGCGAGCCATGGCAGTCCCCACCCAGAAGGCATGTCCAAACCGTTATACATCAGCTCGCCGCCAGCGCATCATTACAAAGGAGGGGGAATTTCCAACACTGCCTCTTGGGCCATGGGCTTAAAAGCAGCCAACCATTGGCGACGGGCATCGAACCAGATACGGTCACGCACAAACTATTTTTGGGGGAGAATTTGGGGACTCTGTGTTTTTTTTTTTCGGCGCTCCAAAAAAAAGGGCTTGTCCGGGATTTGAACCCGGGGCCTCTCGCACCCTAAGCGAGAATCATACCCCTAGACCAACGGGCAACCGCATGCAGAGAACAGTGAGGGGGAGGGGTGTGGTCTGCTTACCTCACTTGGCGCCATGCCCCAGTCGCTCCACGGCCTGACCCCTGCGTGTCACGTGGCCTGCCCCTGGCGCAAGCGCAGAGGACTGAGCTGCCTCTCAAGCAGAGAAACAAGAAGAAGAGCGGCAGCCTTCGCTGGCCAAAGGCCATCTGCTGACGCTCGATCGGGCTCGATCAGGCTCGATCAGGCGAGATATATGTGGCCGACCGGCCTAGAGCGCAAACCTGTGCTGCTCAGGGTGGGCAGCTTCCCAGCAGGAGGATGTGTCTTGAAAGCCGACAGAGGCAAGAAGGCGCACTCCCTCAGCCCGCTCCAACCTCTGGATTCCTGCGAATTTCAGAAGAGAACTCTGGGGCAGCATGGCTTCTGTCATCTCCCAACAGCCTCTCTGTTCTTGCTATGTAAATACCTTTACATCCCCCGAACTGAGCATGTCTGTTTTTTTATTTTTATTTTGCTGAGGTGTGGTGCCTTCAACGACCGACAGGTGGCAGGAGAGCACTTTCTCCAACTGTGAAGGGGACTTTTTTCACTTCCTGAGTAGACTGGGCTCAGTGACATATGCCACCAAGCCAGCCACTAGAAAATGCAGGTTTTGCAGCCGTGGGCCAGTGGGGGTTTAAGGGCAGGTGTGCCTCCGGCGTCTCTGGCAGACAGCTCCAGTTGCAAGACAGCAGAAGAGAACAGGGAGGCTTGCCGGGCGCTGCATTCGGGGGCCCCCACGAGGTTTTCCGCAAGCCTTACACTCTGAAATGTGCTCAAAAAAATGAGCCCGGCTTGTCAGGAGTGGGATTTGAACCCACGCCTCCAATCGGAGACCAGAACACCCAGATGCAGGGAAGAGCTGCGCCTCTTGAGTCTGGCGCCTTAGACCACTCGGCCACCCTGACAGCTATGGGCAGGATTGGGAAAGATTCTTCAGTACCCAATGTCGCCAGGTGCCAGCGCCGGTTTTCATGCCCCGATCTCTGCATCAAAAGTACCCAAACACTCACTTAAGGACCCAGGGATGGCAGGAAACGCCCACTGATGGAGCCAGTGGACAGTTTGCAGGGTGCAAATAAGGGCTGGCCTCAGATCACTCATGGCGTAGTGCCGGCCTGTCCATACCTGTCGAAACCTGCATGCGGTCAAATGTGTCCGATTGACATTGTGGAAATAAAAAGAAACCAGCACCATGTTTCTGCCTGGTCTCGAACCGGGGACCTTTCGCGTGTTAGGCGAATGTGATAACCACTACACTACAGAAACAGCTCTGGTAGGCTGCGCTCTAGTGTGCTGGGACAGCTTTCAGTTGAAAGGCTTTGTGGCACTGATGTCTCATGGGGCCCGCTGGTACCTGCCAGGTGGCACACACCAACGTGAAAGTTTGGCGCAAGCCTGCGCCGGACCTACATGGCAGCACTCACAGCACCTCACACACAGGCTGCAGACACATACAAAAGACCAAGCTGGATGCAACAGTGGCACGAGCCATGGCAGTCCCCACCCAGAAGGCATGTCCAAACCTTTATACATCAGCTCGCCGCCAGCGCATCATTACAAAGGAGGGGGAATTTCCAACACTGCCTCTTGGGCCATGGGCTTAAAAGCAGCCAACCATTGGCGACGGGCATCGAACCAGATACGGTCACGCACAAACTATTTTTGGGGGGGAATTGGGGACTCTGTGTTTTTTGTTTTCGGCGCTCCAAAAAAAAGGGCTCATCCAGGATTTGAACCCGGGACCTCTTGCACCCTAAGCGAGAATCATACCCCTAGACCAACGAGCCACCCCATGCAGAGAGCAGTGAGGGGGAGGAGGGTGGTCTGCTTACCTCACTTGGCGCCATGCCCCAGTCTCTCCACGGCCTGACCCCTGCGTGTCACGTGGCCTGCCCCTGGCGCAAGCGCAGAGGACTGAGCTGCCTCTCAAGCAGAGAAACAAGAAGAAGAGCGGCAGCCTTCGCTGGCCAAAGGCCATCTGCTGCCGCTCGATCGGGCTCGATCAGGCGAGATATATGTGGCCGACCGGCCTAGAGCGCAAACCTGTGCTGCTCAGGGTGGGCAGCTTCCCAGCAGGAGGATGTGTCTTGAAAGCCGACAGAGGCAAGAAGGCGCACTCCCTCAGCCCGCTCCAACCTCTGGATTCCTGCGAATTTCAGAAGAGAACTCTGGGGCAGCATGGCTTCTGTCATCTCCCAACAGCCTCTCTGTTCTTGCTATTCAAATACCTTTACATCCCCCGGACTGAGCATGTCTGTTTTTTTATTTTTATTTTGCTGAGGTGTGGTGCCTTCAACGACCGACAGGTGGCAGGAGAGCACTTTCTCCAACTGTGAAGGGGACTTTTTTCACTTCCTGAGTAGACTGGGCTCAGTGACATATGCCACCAAGCCAGCCACTAGAAAATGCAGGTTTTGCAGCCGTGGGCCAGTGGGGGTTTAAGGGCAGGTGTGCCTCCGGCGTCTCTGGCAGACAGCTCCAGTTGCAAGGCAGCAGAAGAGAACAGGGAGGCTTGCCGGGCGCTGCATTCGGGGGCCCCCAAGAGGTTTTCCGCAAGCCTTACAGTCTGAAATGTGCTCAAAAAAATGAGCCCGGCTTGTCAGGAGTGGGATTTGAACCCACACCTTCAATCGGAGACCAGAACACCCAGATGCAGGGAAGAGCTGCGCCTCATACCACTCGGCCACCCTGACAGCTATGGGCAGGATTGGGAAAGATTCTTCAGTACCCAATGTCGCCACGTGCCAGCGCTGGTTTTCATGCCCCGATCTCTGCATCAAAAGTACCCAAACACTCACTTAAGGACCCAGGGATGGCAGGAAACGCCCACTGATGGAGCCAGTGGACAGTTTGCAGGGTGCAAATAAGGGCTGGCCTCAGATCACTCATGGCGTAGTGCCGGCTTGTCCATACCTGTCGAAACCTGCATGCGGTCAAATGTGTCCGATTGACATTGTGGAAATAAAAAGAAACCAGCACCATGTTTCTGCCCGGTCTCGAACCGGGGACCTTTCGAGTGTTAGGCGAATGTGATAACCACTACACTACAGAAACAGCTCTGGTAGGCTGCGCTCTAGTGTGCTGGGACAGCTTTCAGTTGAAAGGCTTTGTGGCACTGATGTCTCATGGGGCCCGCTGGTACCTGCCAGGTGGCACACACCAACGTGAAAGTTTGGCGCAAGCCTGCGCAGGACCT
Source organism: Ambystoma mexicanum (assembly GCF_040938575.1). Lineage (NCBI taxonomy): Eukaryota > Metazoa > Chordata > Amphibia > Caudata > Ambystomatidae > Ambystoma > Ambystoma mexicanum. Next base: position 693,908,966 of record NC_090924.1, on the reverse strand, counting down.
ACATGGCAGCACTCACAGCACCTCACACACAGGCTGCAGACACATACAAAAGACCAAGCTGGATGCAACAGTGGCGCGAGCCATGGCAGTCCCCACCCAGAAGGCATGTCCAAACCTTTATACATCAGCTCGCCGCCAGCGCATCATTACAAAGGAGGGGGAATTTCCAACACTGCCTCTTGGGCCATGGGCTTAAAAGCAGCCAACCATTGGCGACGGGCAGCGAACCAGATACGGTCACGCACAAACTATTTTTGGGGGGGAATTGGGGACTCTGTGTTTTTTGTTTTCGGCGCTCCAAAAAAAAGGGCTCGTCCGGGATTTGAACCCGGGACCTCTCGCACCCTAAGTGAGAATCATACCCCTAGACCAACGAGCCACCGCATGCAGAGAGCAGTGAGGGGGAGGGGGGTGGTCTTCTTACCTCACTTGGCGCCATGCCCCAGTCTCTCCACGGCCTGACCCCTGCGTGTCACGTGGCCTGCCCCTGGCGCAAGCGCAGAGGACTGAGCTGCCTCTCAAGCAGAGAAACAAGAAGAAGAGCGGCAGCCTTCGCTGGCCAAAGGCCATCTGCTGCCGCTCGATCGGGCGAGATATATGTGGCCGACCGGCCTAGAGCGCAAACCTGTGCTGCTCAGGGTGGGCAGCTTCCCAGCAGGAGGATGTGTCTTGAAAGCCGACAGAGGCAAGAAGGCGCACTCCCTCAGCCCGCTCCAACCTCTGGATTCCTGCGAATTTCAGAAGAGAACTCTGGGGCAGCATGGCTTCTGTCATCTCCCAACAGCCTCTCTGTTCTTGCTATGTAAATACCTTTACATCCCCCGAACTGAGCATGTCTGTTTTTTTATTTTTATTTTGCTGAGGTGTGGTGCCTTCAACGACCGACAGGTGGCAGGAGAGCACTTTCTCCAACTGTGAAGGGGACTTTTTTCACTTCCTGAGTAGACTGGGCTCAGTGACATATGCCACCAAGCCAGCCACTAGAAAATGCAGGTTTTGCAGCCGTGGGCCAGTGGGGGTTTAAGGGCAGGTGTGCCTCCGGCGTCTCTGGCAGACAGCTCCAGTTGCAAGGCAGCAGAAGAGAACAGGGAGGCTTGCCGGGCGCTGCATTCGGGGGCCCCCACGAGGTTTTCCGCAAGCCTTACACTCTGAAATGTGCTCAAAAAAATGAGCCCGGCTTGTCAGGAGTGGGATTTGAACCCACGCGTCCAATCGGAGACCAGAACACCCAGATGCAGGGAAGAGCTGCGCCTCTTGAGTCTGGCGCCTTAGACCACTCGACCACCCTGACAGCTATGGGCAGGATTGGGAAAGATTCTTCAGTACCCAATGTCGCCACGTGCCAGCGCCGTTTTTCATGCCCCGATCTCTGCATCAAAAGTACCCAAACACTCACTTAAGGACCCAGGGATGGCAGGAAACGCCCACTGATGGAGCCAGTGGACAGTTTGCAGGGTGCAAATAAGGGCTGGCCTCAGATCACTCATGGCATAGTGCCGGCCTGTCCATACCTGTCGAAACCTGCATGCGGTCAAATGTGTCCGATTGACATTGTGGAAATAAAAAGAAACCAGCACCATGTTTCTGCCCGGTCTCGAACCGGGGACCTTTCGCGTGTTAGGCGAATGTGATAACCACTACACTACAGAAACAGCTCTGGTAGGCTGCGCTCTAGTGTGCTGGGACAGCTTTCAGTTGAAAGGCTTTGTGGCACTGATGTCTCATGGGGCCCGCTGGTACCTGCCAGGTGGCACACACCAACGTGAAAGTTTGGCGCAAGCCTGCGCCGGACCTACATGGCAGCACTCACAGCACCTCACACACAGGCTGCAGACACATACAAAAGACCAAGCTGGATGCAACAGTGGCGCGAGCCATGGCAGTCCCCACCCAGAAGGCATGTCCAAACCGTTATACATCAGCTCGCCGCCAGCGCATCATTACAAAGGAGGGGGAATTTCCAACACTGCCTCTTGGGCCATGGGCTTAAAAGCAGCCAACCATTGGCGACGGGCATCGAACCAGATACGGTCACGCACAAACTATTTTTGGGGGGGAATTGGGGACTCTGTGTTTTTTTTTTTCGGCGCTCCAAAAAAAAGGGCTTGTCCGGGATTTGAACCCGGGGCCTCTCGCACCCTAAGCGAGAATCATACCCCTAGACCAACGAGCCACCGCATGCAGAGAACAGTGAGGGGGAGGGGGGTGGTCTGCTTACCTCACTTGGCGCCATGCCCCAGTCGCTCCACGGCCTGACCCCTGCTTGTCACGTGGCCTGCCCCTGGCGCAAGCGCAGAGGACTGAGCTGCCTCTCAAGCAGAGAAACAAGAAGAAGAGCGGCAGCCTTCGCTGGCCAAAGGCCATCTGCTGCCGCTCGATCGGGCTCGATCAGGCGAGATATATGTGGCCGACTGGCCTAGAGCGCAAACCTGTGCTGCTCAGGGTGGGCAGCTTCCCAGCAGGAGGATGTGTCTTGAAAGACGACAGAGGCAAGAAGGCGCACTCCCTCAGCCCGCTCCAACCTCTGGATTCCTGCGAATTTCAGAAGAGAACTCTGGGGCAGCATGGCTTCTGTCATCTCCCAACAGCCTCTCTGTTCTTGCTATTCAAATACCTTTACATCCCCCGGACTGAGCATGTCAGTTTTTTTATTTTTATTTTGCTGAGGTGTGGTGCCTTCAACGACCGACAGGTGGCAGGAGAGCACTTTCTCCAACTGTGAAGGGGACTTTTTTCACTTCCTGAGTAGACTGGGCTCAGTGACATATGCCACCAAGCCAGCCACTAGAAAATGCAGGTTTTGCAGCCGTGGGCCAGTGGGGGTTTAAGGGCAGGTGTGCCTCCGGCGTCTCTGGCAGACAGCTCCAGTTGCAAGGCAGCAGAAGAGAACAGGGAGGCTTGCCGGGCGCTGCATTCGTGGGCCCCCAAGAGGTTTTCCGCAAGCCTTACACTCTGAAATTTGCTCAAAAAAATGAGCCCGGCTTGTCAGGAGTGGGATTTGAACCCACGCCTCCAATCGGAGACCATAACACCCAGATGCAGGGAAGAGCTGCGCCTCTTGAGTCT
>NC_090924.1:693888400-693890900 GCF_040938575.1 Ambystoma mexicanum | reverse complement strand
CACACAGGCTGCAGACACATACAAAAGACCAAGCTGGATGCAACAGTGGCACGAGCCATGGCAGTCCCCACCCAGAAGGCATGTCCAAACCTTTATACATCAGCTCGCCGCCAGCGCATCATTACAAAGGAGGGGGAATTTCCAACACTGCCTCTTGGGCCATGGGCTTAAAAGCAGCCAACCATTGGCGACGGGCATCGAACCAGATACGGTCACGCACAAACTATTTTTGGGGGGGAATTGGGGACTCTGTGTTTTTTGTTTTCGGCGCTCCAAAAAAAAGGGCTCGTCCGGGATTTGAACCCGGGACCTCTTGCACCCTAAGCGAGAATCATACCCCTAGACCAACGAGCCACCCCATGCAGAGAGCAGTGAGGGGGAGGAGGGTGGTCTGCTTACCTCACTTGGCGCCATGCCCCAGTCTCTCCACGGCCTGACCCCTGCGTGTCACGTGGCCTGCCCCTGGCGCAAGCGCAGAGGACTGAGCTGCCTCTCAAGCAGAGAAACAAGAAGAAGAGCGGCAGCCTTCGCTGGCCAAAGGCCATCTGCTGCCGCTCGATCGGGCTCGATCAGGCGAGATATATGTGGCCGACCGGCCTAGAGCGCAAACCTGTGCTGCTCAGGGTGGGCAGCTTCCCAGCAGGAGGATGTGTCTTGAAAGCCGACAGAGGCAAGAAGGCGCACTCCCTCAGCCCGCTCCAACCTCTGGATTCCTGCGAATTTCAGAAGAGAACTCTGGGGCAGCATGGCTTCTGTCATCTCCCAACAGCCTCTCTGTTCTTGCTATTCAAATACCTTTACATCCCCCGGACTGAGCATGTCTGTTTTTTTATTTTTATTTTGCTGAGGTGTGGTGCCTTCAACGACCGACAGGTGGCAGGAGAGCACTTTCTCCAACTGTGAAGGGGACTTTTTTCACTTCCTGAGTAGACTGGGCTCAGTGACATATGCCACCAAGCCAGCCACTAGAAAATGCAGGTTTTGCAGCCGTGGGCCAGTGGGGGTTTAAGGGCAGGTGTGCCTCCGGCGTCTCTGGCAGACAGCTCCAGTTGCAAGGCAGCAGAAGAGAACAGGGAGGCTTGCCGGGCGCTGCATTCGGGGGCCCCCAAGAGGTTTTCCGCAAGCCTTTCAGTCTGAAATGTGCTCAAAAAAATGAGCCCGGCTTGTCAGGAGTGGGATTTGAACCCACGCCTTCAATCGAAGACCAGAACACCCAGATGCAGGGAAGAGCTGCGCCTCAGACCACTCGGCCACCCTGACAGCTATGGGCAGGATTGGGAAAGATTCTTCAGTACCCAATGTCGCCACGTGCCAGCGCTGGTTTTCATGCCCCGATCTCTGCATCAAAAGTACCCAAACACTCACTTAAGGACCCAGGGATGGCAGGAAACGCCCACTGATGGAGCCAGTGGACAGTTTGCAGGGTGCAAATAAGGGCTGGCCTCAGATCACTCATGGCGTAGTGCCGGCTTGTCCATACCTGTCGAAACCTGCATGCGGTCAAATGTGTCCGATTGACATTGTGGAAATAAAAAGAAACCAGCACCATGTTTCTGCCCGGTCTCGAACCGGGGACCTTTCGCGTGTTAGGCTAATGTGATAACCACTACACTACAGAAACAGCTCTGGTAGGCTGCGCTCTAGTGTGCTGGGACAGCTTTCAGTTGAAAGGCTTTGTGGCACTGATGTCTCATGGGGCCCGCTGGTACCTGCCAGGTGGCACACACCAACGTGAAAGTTTGGCGCAAGCCTGCGCAGGACCTACATGGCAGCACTCACAGCACCTCACACACAGGCTGCAGACACATACAAAAGACCAAGCTGGATGCAACAGTGGCGCGAGCCATGGCAGTCCCCACCCAGAAGGCATGTCCAAACCTTTATACATCAGCTCGCCGCCAGCGCATCATTACAAAGGAGGGGGAATTTCCAACACTGCCTCTTGGGCCATGGGCTTAAAAGCAGCCAACCATTGGCGACGGGCATCGAACCAGATACGGTCACGCACAAACTATTTTTGGGGGGGAATTGGGGACTCTGTGTTTTTTGTTTTCGGCGCTCCAAAAAAAAGGGCTCGTCCGGGATTTGAACCCGGGACCTCTGGCACCCTAAGTGAGAATCATACCCCTAGACCAACGAGCCACCGCATGCAGAGAGCAGTGAGGGGGAGGGGGGTGGTCTTCTTACCTCACTTGGCGCCATGCCCCAGTCTCTCCACGGCCTGACCCCTGCGTGTCACGTGGCCTGCCCCTGGCGCAAGCGCAGAGGACTGAGCTGCCTCTCAAGCAGAGAAACAAGAAGAAGAGCGGCAGCCTTCGCTGGCCAAAGGCCATCTGCTGCCGCTCGATCGGGCTCGATCAGGCGAGATATATGTGGCCGACCGGCCTAGAGCTCAAACCTGTGCTGCTCAGGGTGGGCAGCTTACCAGCAGGAGGATGTGTCTTGAAAGCCGACAGAGGCAAGAAGGCGCACTCCCTCAGCCCGCTCCAACCTCTGGATT
>NC_090924.1:693875900-693878400 GCF_040938575.1 Ambystoma mexicanum | reverse complement strand
CTTTCAGTTGAAAGGCTTTGTGGCACTGATGTCTCATGGGGCCCGCTGGTACCTGCCAGGTGGCACACACCAACGTGAAAGTTTGGCGCAAGCCTGCGCCGGACCTACATGGCAGCACTCACAGCACCTCACACACAGGCTGCAGACACATACAAAAGACCAAGCTGGATGCAACAGTGGCGCGAGCCATGGCAGTCCCCACCCAGAAGGCATGTCCAAACCGTTATACATCAGCTCGCCGCCAGCGCATCATTACAAAGGAGGGGGAATTTCCAACACTGCCTCTTGGGCCATGGGCTTAAAAGCAGCCAACCATTGGCGACGGGCATCGAACCAGATACGGTCACGCACAAACTATTTTTGGGGGGGAATTGGGGACTCTGTGTTTTTTTTTTTCGGCGCTCCAAAAAAAAGGGCTTGTCCGGGATTTGAACCCGGGGCCTCTCGCACCCTAAGCGAGAATCATACCCCTAGACCAACGAGCCACCGCATGCAGAGAACAGTGAGGGGGAGGGGGGTGGTCTGCTTACCTCACTTGGCGCCATGCCCCAGTCGCTCCACGGCCTGACCCCTGCTTGTCACGTGGCCTGCCCCTGGCGCAAGCGCAGAGGACTGAGCTGCCTCTCAAGCAGAGAAACAAGAAGAAGAGCGGCAGCCTTCGCTGGCCAAAGGCCATCTGCTGCCGCTCGATCGGGCTCGATCAGGCTCGATCAGGCGAGATATATGTGGCCGACCGGCCTAGAGCGCAAACCTGTGCTGCTCAGGGTGGGCAGCTTCCCAGCAGGAGGATGTGTCTTGAAAGCCGACAGAGGCAAGAAGGCGCACTCCCTCAGCCCGCTCCAACCTCTGGATTCCTGCGAATTTCAGAAGAGAACTCTGGGGCAGCATGGCTTCTGTCATCTCCCAACAGCCTCTCTGTTCTTGCTATGTAAATACCTTTACATCCCCCGAACTGAGCATGTCTGTTTTTTTATTTTTATTTTGCTGAGGTGTGGTGCCTTCAACGACCGACAGGTGGCAGGAGAGCACTTTCTCCAACTGTGAAGGGGACTTTTTTCACTTCCTGAGTAGACTGGGCTCAGTGACATATGCCACCAAGCCAGCCACTAGAAAAAGCAGGTTTTGCAGCCGTGGGCCAGTGGGGGTTTAAGGGCAGGTGTGCCTCCGGCGTCTCTGGCAGACAGCTCCAGTTGCAAGGCAGCAGAAGAGAACAGGGAGGCTTGCCGGGCGCTGCATTCGGGGGCCCCCACGAGGTTTTCCGCAAGCCTTACACTCTGAAATGTGCTCAAAAAAATGAGCCCGGCTTGTCAGGAGTGGGATTTGAACCAACGCCTCCAATCGGAGACCAGAACACCCAGATGCAGGGAAGAGCTGCGCCTCTTGAGTCTGGCGCCTTAGACCACTCGGCCACCCTGACAGCTATGGGCAGGATTGGGAAAGATTCTTCAGTACCCAATGTCGCCAGGTGCCAGCGCCGGTTTTCATGCCCCGATCTCTGCATCAAAAGTACCCAAACACTCACTTAAGGACCCAGGGATAGCAGGAAACGCCCACTGATGGAGCCAGTGGACAGTTTGCAGGGTGCAAATAAGGGCTGGCCTCAGATCACTCATGGCGTAGTGCCGGCCTGTCCATACCTGTCGAAACCTGCATGCGGTCAAATGTGTCCGATTGACATTGTGGAAATAAAAAGAAACCAGCACCATGTTTCTGCCCGGTCTCGAACCGGGGACCTTTCGCGTGTTAGGCGAATGTGATAACCACTACACTACAGAAACAGCTCTGGTAGGCTGCGCTCTAGTGTGCTGGGACAGCTTTCAGTTGAAAGGCTTTGTGGCACTGATGTCTCATGGGGCCCGCTGGTACCTGCCAGGTGGCACACACCAACGTGAAAGTTTGGCGCAAGCCTGCGCCGGACCTACATGGCAGCACTCACAGCACCTCACACACAGGCTGCAGACACATACAAAACACCAAGCTGGATGCAACAGTGGCGCGAGCCATGGCAGTCCCCACCCAGAAGGCATGTCCAAACCTTTATACATCAGCTCGCCGCCAGCGCATCATTACAAAGGAGGGGGAATTTCCAACACTGCCTCTTGGGCCATGGGCTTAAAAGCAGCCAACCATTGGCGACGGGCATCGAACCAGATACGGTCACGCACAAACTATTTTTGGGGGGGAATTGGGGACTCTGTGTTTTTTGTTTTCGGCACTCCAAAAAAAAGGGCTCGTCCGGGATTTGAACCCGGGACCACTCGCACCCTAAGCGAGAATCATACCCCTAGACCAACGAGCCACCGCATGCAGAGAGCAGTGAGGGGGAGGGGGGCGGTCTGCTTACCTCACTTGGCGCCATGCCCCAGTCTCTCCACGGCCTGACCCCTGCGTGTCACGTGGCCTGCCCCTGGCGCAAGCGCAGAGGACTGAGCTGCCTCTCAAGCAGAGAAACAAGAAGAAGAGCGGCAGCCTTCGCTGGCCAAAGGCCATCTGCTGCCGC
>NC_090924.1:693830900-693833400 GCF_040938575.1 Ambystoma mexicanum | reverse complement strand
CGAGATCATTCTTGGTGGTGATTTTAATTGTGACTGTAGAAATGTGACTGAAAACAGTCTATCTAAATCCATAACTTTAGCAGGCACTAGAGGTGCCAAGTTCAGAGAACTCCTAACTGATTGGGACATGGATCTTTTGGTGACACATGATATGAAATCTAAAATTACATGGGAAAGAGGAGCCAAAAACTCAATGATAGATTTTATTTTTGTATCTCGTAATCTTATAGCTTACATGGCTCCTTTGGTAATAGATCCTATATTGTTTGGTGATCATGCTCAACTTATAACATCATTGAAATTGAAATGTCACTCGTTAGGAGCAAATTATTCACTTACAGCAGTAGAAATTGACCGCCCACAGCACTCAATCAAGTGGAACAAAGGCTTGTGCGATCAGATTGTCAAATACATATCGCGGGAAACTCTGCGAGTTAATCAATACGGTATTGATTTAAAAATAAAACTATCCGATAGTACGTACTCTAAAATAATCGATACCGTATTGCTTAAATTTTGCAAAAAACGCAGTAGTGCGAAACATATTCATGTTTATGATCAGAAATGTAAATTGTTGAAAAGGGAAAAAAATAAAGCCCTTAGACAACTGAAACATAACGAATTGAGTACTGCAAGAATCAGGGAAAGGCGGAATCAAATCATGTCTCAGTACAAACAAAATTTAAGGTTTGCCCGGATTCTAAGACATAACGAGGAGAATTGTACTTTAATTCGCGCCATTACATCGCACGACACTCGAGTAATATGGCGTACTTTAAAAGCCAATTCTAAAAACGCTGCGTTACCTATGCTGAATTGCATTCCCAATCAGACATGGCAGATGTATATAACTGCCAAATACCAATTGCCTGATAAGTTCCAATCTCTTCCTGACATATTGCTAGACCTTACCAAGATCCCTCGGTTTAATTGGAGTACTAGTGATATAATTTGGGCAATCTCGAGGTTGTCGTACTCTAAGGCTCCAGGACCGGATGGGCTCCCCCCTTGTCTTTACAAAGCAGATCCCGCTATGTGGGCAGAAATTATAAGTACAAAATTTGAAACCATCTTCAATTCTGGGGAAATTCCACCATCTTGGTTAACTGCAAATATAGTCCCCATATTCAAGAGGGGTGACCCTTCCCGTCCTGAAAACTATCGCCCGATTTCCCTAATCGATACTGAGGCTAAAATCTTTGCGATTTTACTTCTTTACGATTTGGAGAGAATCATTGAGACCAAGGGCCTTTATTCTAAATATCAAACGGGTTTCAGAAAAAATATGAGTACCACCTTAAATGCATTTATTCTTGCGCATGTTATTGCGGGTACCAAAAATAAGAACGCGAATCCAGTATATATCGCAATGATTGACATGAGTGCGGCCTTTGATAATGTTGTCCGCAACTTGTTGTGGACGAAAATGTTGGCCTTTGGAATACCAAATGACATAATGTATTGGATTATGAAACTACACACCAAAACAACTTATAGAGTAAAAATATCACAGGAGCGAGGCACTACAGCTCCAATAGGAACAGCATTGGGTTTGAAACAGGGCTGCAATCTTGCAGCAACCCTGTTCAATTTATATATGGCAGATCTTGATAAGAACTGGGAAAAAATGAACATGTTCTCTGTGAAGGTTGGGAGTATATCTCTGCAATGGATTGCCTTTGCAGATGATATCATCTTGTTTGACCCTACACCTGCAGGTTTACAAATGAAATTAACTCTCTTTGAGGAATTTGCAAAGGATCACAACTTGACCCCTAACCCGGCAAAGACTGCCATTATGAAATTTGGCGTAAAGCAGAAAAAAGGCAGATTTAGATGGCATATTATGGATAGTCAGATATCTTGCATTAATAATGCTATTTATTTGGGGTACCAGCTTTCTGATCAGAATTCCATCAAAGCATGGACAGACATTATTAAATTCAAAACCAGACCACTCCTCTCACAAATGAAAAAGATTTATACCCGCTTTTGTAAATTTTCTTTAACTCCGTTAATTGAATTTATGTCCTTGAAAACTGAGAGTGTCATTCTCTATGCGTTGGATATTTGTCTGTGTGACATGTCTAATATGTTGGATTGCTTACAAGGCTCACTTCTAAAAGCAGCAATGTTTTTGCCAATGTCCATTCCGAATGCCATCATCCGACATGAACTGGGGTTGGTGGCATTATCGTTTAGATGGAAATGGAGACAGCTATCTCACTTTTCCAAAATGAATTATCCTCCGATTAATTCATTATATATGGATTTGAATAAGATGTTGGGCTCTCATTGTCCTACTTCCTTTTATAAATTTCAACTAAAAATGCAACAACTTTTATGTGAAGTCAACATCACAGTGAATGATGTACATCATCGCCCTGGTTATGCTAAAAAAAAACTTTTTGAATTAGATTGGTGTGCAACTATTGATCGGATTAGGACATATAATTCTTATGAAGAATACGGTGCCTATGTTAAGCAGCGCATTCCCCGC
>NC_090924.1:693825900-693828400 GCF_040938575.1 Ambystoma mexicanum | reverse complement strand
AGTGGACAGTTTGCAGGGTGCAAATAAGGGCTGGCCTCAGATCACTCATGGCGTAGTGCCGGCCTGTCCATACCTGTCGAAACCTGCATGCAGTCAAATGTGTCCGATTGACATTGTGGAAATAAAAAGAAACCAGCACCATGTTTCTGCCCGGTCTCGAACCGGGGACCTTTCGCGTGTTAGGCAAATGTGATAACCACTACACTACAGAAACAGCTCTGGTAGGCTGCGCTCTAGTGTGCTGGGACAGCTTTCAGTTGAAAGGCTTTGTGGCACTGATGTCTCATGGGGCCCGCTGGTACCTGCCAGGTGGCACACACCAACGTGAAAGTTTGGCGCAAGCCTGCGCCGGACCTACATGGCAGCACTCACAGCACCTCACACACAGGCTGCAGACACATACAAAAGACCAAGCTGGATGCAACAGTGGCGCGAGCCATGGCAGTCCCCACCCAGAAGGCATGTCCAAACCGTTATACATCAGCTCGCCGCCAACGCATCATTACAAAGGAGGGGGAATTTCCAACACTGCCTCTTGGGCCATGGGCGTAAAAGCAGCCAACCATTGGCGACGGGCATCGAACCAGATACGTTCACGCACAAACTATTTTTGGGGGGGAATTGGGGACTCTGTGTTTTTTGTTTTCGGCGCTCCAAAAAAAAAGGGCTCGTCCGGGATTTGAACCCGAGACCTCTCGCACCCTAAGCGAGAATCATACCCCTAGACCAACGAGCCACCGCATGCAGAGAACAGTGAGGGGGAGGGCGGTGGTCTGCTTACCTCACTTGGCGCCATGCCCCAGTCGCTCCACGGCCTGACCCCTGCGTGTCACGTGGCCTGCCCCTGGCGCAAGCGCAGAGGACTGAGCTACCTCTCAAGCAGAGAAACAAGAAGAAGAGCGGCAGCCTTCGCTGGCCAAAGGCCATCTGCTGCCGCTCGATCGGGCTCGATCAGGCGAGATATATGTGGCCGACCGGCCTAGAGCGCAAACCTGTGCTGCTCAGGGTGGGCAGCTTCCCAGCAGGAGGATGTGTCTTGAAAGCCGACAGAGGCAAGAAGGCGCACTCCCTCAGCCCGCTCCAACCTCTGGATTCCTGCGAATTTCAGAAGAGAACTCTGGGGCAGCATGGATTCTGTCATCTCCCAACAGCCTCTCTGTTCTTGCTATGTAAATACCTTTACATCCCCCGAACTCAGCATGTCTGTTTTTTTATTTTTATTTTGCTGAGGTGTGGTGCCTTCAACGACCGACAGGTGGCAGGAGAGCACTTTCTCCAACTGTGAAGGGGACTTTTTTCACTTCCTGAGTAGACTGGGCTCAGTGACATATGCCACCAAGCCAGCCACTACAAAATGCAGGTTTTGCAGCCGTGGGCCAGTGGGGGTTTAAGGGCAGGTGTGCCTCCGGCGTCTCTGGCAGACAGCTCCAGTTGCAAGGCAGCAGAAGAGAACAGGGAGGCTTGCCGGGCGCTGCATTCGGGGGCCCCCACGAGGTTTTCCGCAAGCCTTACACTCTGAAATGTGCTCAAAAAAATGAGCCTGGCTTGTCAGGAGTGGGATTTGAACCCACGCCTCCAATCGGAGACCAGAAAACCCAGATGCAGGGAAGAGCTGCGCCTCTTGAGTCTGGCGCCTTAGACCACTCGGCCACCCTGACAGCTATGGGCAGGATTGGGAAAGATTCTTCAGTACCCAATGTCGCCAGGTGCCAGCGCCGGTTTTCATGCCCTGATCTCTGCATCAAAAGTACCCAAACACTCACTTAAGGACCCAGGGATAGCAGGAAACGCCCACTGATGGAGCCAGTGGACAGTTTGCAGGGTGCAAATAAGGGCTGGCCTCAGATCACTCATGGCGTAGTGCCGGCCTGTCCATACCTGTCGAAACCTGCATGCGGTCAAATGTGTCCGAATGACATTGTGGAAATAAAAAGAAACCAGCCCCATGTTTCTGCCCGGTCTCGAACCGGGGACCTTTCGCGTGTTAGGCGAATGTGATAACCACTACACTACAGAAACAGCTCTGGTAGGCTGCGCTCTAGTGTGCTGGGACAGCTTTCAGTTGAAAGGCTTTGTGGCACTGATGTCTCATGGGGCCCGCTGGTACCTGCCAGGTGGCACACACCAACGTGAAAGTTTGGCGCAAGCCTGCGCCGGACCTACATGGCAGCACTCACAGCACCTCACACACAGGCTGCAGACACATACATAAGACCAGGCTGGATGCAACAGTGGCGCGAGCCATGGCAGTCCCCACCCAGAAGGCATGTCCAAACCGTTATACATCAGCTCGCCGCCAGCGCATCATTACAAAGGAGGGGGAATTTACAACACTGCCTCTTGGGCCATGGGCTTAAAAGCAGCCAACCATTGGCGACGGGCATCGAACCAGATACGGTCACGCACAAACTATTTTTGGGGGGGAATTGGGGACTCTGTGTTTTTTGTTTTCGGCGCTCCAAAAAAAAGGGCTTGTCCGGGATTTGAACCCTGGGCCTCT
>NC_090924.1:693748400-693750900 GCF_040938575.1 Ambystoma mexicanum | reverse complement strand
GCCCCGATCTCTGCATCAAAAGTACCCAAACACTCACTTAAGGACCCAGGGATGGCAGGAAACGCCCACTGATGGAGCCAGTGGACAGTTTGCAGGGTGCAAATAAGGGCTGGCCTCAGATCACTCATGGCGTAGTGCCGGCCTGTCCATACCTGTCGAAACCTGCATGCGGTCAAATGTGTCCGATTGACATTGTGGAAATAAAAAGAAACCAGCACCATGTTTCTGCCCGGTCTCGAACCGGGGACTTTTCGCGTGTTAGGCGAATGTGATAACCACTACACTACAGAAACAGCTCTGGTAGGCTGCGCTCTAGTGTGCTGGGACAGCTTTCAGTTGAAAGGCTTTGTGGCACTGATGTCTCATGGGGCCCGCTGGTACCTGCCAGGTGGCACACACCAACGTGAAAGTTTGGCGCAAGCCTGCGCCGGACCTACATGGCAGCACTCACAGCACCTCACACACAGGCTGCAGACACATACAAAAGACCAAGCTGGATGCAACAGTGGCACGAGCCATGGCAGTCCCCACCCAGAAGGCATGTCCAAACCTTTATACATCAGCTCGCCGCCAGCGCATCATTACAAAGGAGGGGGAATTTCCAACACTGCCTCTTGGGCCATGGGCTTAAAAGCAGCCAACCATTGGCGACGGGCATCGAACCAGATATGGTCACGCACAAACTATTTTTGGGGGGGAATTGGGGACTCTGTGTTTTTTGTTTTCGGCGCTCCAAAAAAAAGGGCTCGTCCGGGATTTGAACCCGGGACCTCTCGCACCCTAGGCGAGAATCATACCCCTAGACCAACGAGCCACCGCATGCAGAGAGCAGTGAGGGGGAGGAGGGTGGTCTGCTTACCTCACTTGGCGCCATGCCCCAGTCTCTCCACGGCCTGACCCCTGCGTGTCACGTGGCCTGCCCCTGGTGCAAGCGCAGAGGACTGAGCTGCCTCTCAAGCAGAGAAACAAGAAGAAGAGCGGCAGCCTTCGCTGGCCAAAGGCCATCTGCTGCCGCTCGATCGGGCTCGATCAGGCGAGATATATGTGGCCGACCGGCCTAGAGCGCAAACCTGTGCTGCTCAGGGTGGGCAGCTTCCCAGCAGGAGGATGTGTCTTGAAAGCCGACAGAGGCAAGAAGGCGCACTCCCTCAGCCCGCTCCAACCTCTGGATTCCTGCGAATTTCAGAAGAGAACTCTGGGGCAGCATGGCTTCTGTCATCTCCCAACAGCCTCTCTGTTCTTGCTATTCAAATACCTTTACATCCCCCGGACTGAGCATGTCTGTTTTTTTATTTTTATTTTGCTGAGGTGTGGTGCCTTCAACGACCGACAGGTGGCAGGAGAGCACTTTCTCCAACTGTGAAGGGGACTTTTTTCACTTCCTGAGTAGACTGGGCTCAGTGACATATGCCACCAAGCCAGCCACTAGAAAATGCAGGTTTTGCAGCCGTGGGCCAGTGGGGGTTTAAGGGCAGGTGTGCCTCCGGCGTCTCTGGCAGACAGCTCCAGTTGCAAGGCAGCAGAAGAGAACAGGGAGGCTTGCCGGGCGCTGCATTCGGGGGCCCCCAAGAGGTTTTCCGCAAGCCTTACACTCTGAAATGTGCTCAAAAAAATGAGCCCGGCTTGTCAGGAGTGGGATTTGAACCCACGCCTCCAATCGGAGACCAGAACACCCAGATGCAGGGAAGAGCTGCGCCTCTTGAGTCTGGCGCCTTAGACCACTCGGCCACCCTGACAGCTATGGGCAGGATTGGGAAAGATTCTTCAGTACCCAATGTCGCCACGTGCCAGCGCCAGTTTTCATGCCCCGATCTCTGCATCAAAAGTACCCAAACACTCACTTAAGGACCCAGGGATGGCAGGAAACGCCCACTGATGGAGCCAGTGGACAGTTTGCAGGGTGCAAATAAGGGCTGGCCTCAGATCTCTCATGGCGTAGTGCCGGCCTGTCCATACCTGTCGAAACCTGCATGCGGTCAAATGTGTCCGATTGACATTGTGGAAATAAAAAGAAACCAGCACCATGTTTCTGCCCGGTCTCGAACCGGGGACCTTTCGCGTGTTAGGCGAAAGTGATAACCACTACACTACAGAAACAGCTCTGGTAGGCTGCGCTCTAGTGTGCTGGGACAGCTTTCAGTTGAAAGGCTTTGTGGCACTGATGTCTCATGGGGCCCGCTGGTACCTGCCAGGTGGCACACACCAACGTGAAAGTTTGGCGCAAGCCTGCGCCGGACCTACATGGCAGCACTCACAGCACCTCACACACAGGCTGCAGACACATACAAAAGACCAAGCTGGATGCAACAGTGGCGCGAGCCATGGCAGTCCCCACCCAGAAGGCATATCCAAACCTTTATACATCAGCTCGCCGCCAGCGCATCATTACAAAGGAGGGGGAATTTCCAACACTGCCTCTTGGGCCATGGGCTTAAAAGCAGCCAACCATTGGCGACGGGCATCGAACCAGATACGGTCACGCACAAACTATTTTTTGGGG
>NC_090924.1:693733400-693735900 GCF_040938575.1 Ambystoma mexicanum | reverse complement strand
CCTTTATACATCAGCTCGCCGCCAGCGCATCATTACAAAGGAGGGGGAATTTCCAACACTGCCTCTTGGGCCATGGGCTTAAAAGCAGCCAACCATTGGCGACGGGCATCGAACCAGATACGGTCACGCACAAACTATTTTTTGGGGGGAATTGGGGACTCTGTGTTTTTTGTTTTCGGCGCTCCAAAAAAAGGGCTCGTCCGGGATTTGAACCCGGGACCTCTCGCACCCTAAGCGAGAATCATACCCCTAGACCAACGAGCCACCGCATGCAGAGAGTAGTGAGGGGGAGGGGGGTGGTCTGCTTACCTCACTTGGCGCCATGCCCCAGTCTCTCCACGGCCTGACCCCTGCGTGTCACGTGGCCTGCCCCTGGCGCAAGCGCAGAGGACTGAGCTGCCTCTCAAGCAGAGAAACAAGAAGAAGAGCGGCAGCCTTCGCTGGCCAAAGGCCATCTGCTGCCGCTCGATCGGGCTCGATCAGGTGAGATATATGTGGCCGACCGGCCTAGAGCGCAAACCTGTGCTGCTCAGGGTGGGCAGCTTCCCAGCAGGAGGATGTGTCTTGAAAGCCGACAGAGGCAAGAAGGCGCACTCCCTCAGCCCGCTCCAACCTCTGGATTCCTGCGAATTTCAGAAGAGAACTCTGGGGCAGCATGGCTTCTGTCATCTCCCAACAGCCCCTCTGTTCTTGCTATGTAAATACCTTTACATCCCCCGGACTGAGCATGTCTGTTTTTTTATTTTTATTTTGCTGAGGTGTGGTGCCTTCAATGACCGACAGGTGGCAGTAGAGCACTTTCTCCAACTGTGAAGGGGACTTTTTTCACTTCCTGAGTAGAC
This sequence comes from Ambystoma mexicanum, assembly GCF_040938575.1. Classification (NCBI taxonomy): domain Eukaryota; kingdom Metazoa; phylum Chordata; class Amphibia; order Caudata; family Ambystomatidae; genus Ambystoma; species Ambystoma mexicanum. Next base: position 693,735,058 of record NC_090924.1, on the reverse strand, counting down.
TGGGCTCAGTGACATATGCCACCAAGCCAGCCACTAGAAAATGCGGGTTTTGCAGCTGTGGGCCAGTGGGGGTTTAAGGGCAGGTGTGCCTCCGGCGTCTCTGGCAGACAGCTCCAGTTGCAAGGCAGCAGAAGAGAACAGGGAGGCTTGCCGGGCGCTGCATTCGGGGGCCCCCACGAGGTTTTCCGCAAGCCTTACACTCTGAAATGTGCTCAAAAAAATGAGCCCGGCTTGTCAGGAGTGGGATTTGAACCCACGCCTCCAATCGGAGACCAGAACACCCAGATGCAGGGAAGAGCTGCGCCTCTTGAGTCTGGCGCCTTAGACCACTCGGCCACCCTGACAGCTATGGGCAGGATTGGGAAAGATTCTTCAGTACCCAATGTCGCCACGTGCCAGCGCCGGTTTTCATGCCCCGATCTCTGCATCAAAAGTACCCAAACACTCACTTAAGGACCCAGGGATGGCAGGAAACGCCCACTGATGGAGCCAGTGGACAGTTTGCAGGGTGCAAATAAGGGCTGGCCTCAGATCACTCATGGCGTAGTGCCGGCCTGTCCATACCTGTCGAAACCTGCATGCGGTCAAATGTGTCCGATTGACATTGTGGAAATAAAAAGAAACCAGCACCATGTTTCTGCCCGGTCTCGAACCGGGGACCTTTCGCGTGTTAGGCGAGTGTGATAACCACTACACTACAGAAACAGCTCTGGTAGGCTGCGCTCTAGTGTGCTGGGACAGCTTTCAGTTGAAAGGCTTTGTGGCACTGATGTCTCATGGGGCCCGCTGGTACCTGCCAGGTGGCACACACCAACGTGAAAGTTTGGCGCAAGCCTGCGCCGGACCTACATGGCAGCACTCACAGCACCTCACACACAGGCTGCAGACACATACAAAAGACTAAGCTGGATGCAACAGTGGCGCGAGCCATGGCAGTCCCCACCCAGAAGGCATGTCCAAACCGTTATACATCAGCTCGCCGCCAGCGCATCATTACAAAGGAGGGGGAATTTCCAACACTGCCTCTTGGGCCATGGGCTTAAAAGCAGCCAACCATTGGCGACGGGCATCGAACCAGATACGTTCACGCACAAACTATTTTTGGGGGGGAATTGGGGACTCTGTGTTTTTTGTTTTCGGCGCTCCAAAAAAAAGGGCTCGTCCGGGATTTGAACCCTGAACCTCTCGCACCCTAAGCGAGAATCATACTCCTAGACCAACGAGCCACCGCATGCAGAGAACAGTGAGGGGGAGGGGGGTGGTCTGCTTACCTCACTTGGCGCCATGCCCCAGTCGCTCCACGGCCTGACCCCTGCGTGTCACGTGGCCTGCCCCTGGCGCAAGCGCAGAGGACTGAGCTGCCTCTCAAGCAGAGAAACAAGAAGAAGAGCGGCAGCCTTCGCTGGCCAAAGGCCATCTGCTGCCGCTCGATCGGGCTCGATCAGGCGAGATATATGTGGCCGACCGGCCTAGAGCGCAAACCTGTGCTGCTCAGGGTGGGCAGCTTCCCAGCAGGAGGATGTGTCTTGAAAGCCGACAGAGGCAAGAAGGCGCACTCCCTCAGCCCGCTCCAACCTCTGGATTCCTGCGAATTTCAGAAGAGAACTCTGGGGCAGCATGGATTCTGTCATCTCCCAACAGCCTCTCTGTTCTTGCTA
>NC_090924.1:693703400-693705900 GCF_040938575.1 Ambystoma mexicanum | reverse complement strand
AAGAGCTGCGCCTCTTGAGTCTGGCGCCTTAGACCACTCGGCCACCCTGACAGCTATGGGCAGGATTGGGAAAGATTCTTCAGTACCCAATGTCGCCACGTGCCAGCGCCGGTTTTCATGCCCCGATCTCTGCATCAAAAGTACCCAAACACTCACTTAAGGACCCAGGGATGGCAGGAAACGCCCACTGATGGAGCCAGTGGACAGTTTGCAGGGTGCAAATAAGGGCTGGCCTCAGATCACTCATGGCGTAGTGCCGGCCTGTCCATACCTGTCGAAACCTGCATGCGGTCAAATGTGTCCGATTGACATTGTGGAAATAAAAAGAAACCAGCACCATGTTTCTGCCCGGTCTCGAACCGGGGAGCTTTCGCGTGTTAGGCGAGTGTGATAACCACTACACTACAGAAACAGCTCTGGTAGGCTGCGCTCTAGTGTGCTGGGACAGCTTTCAGTTGAAAGGCTTTGTGGCACTGATGTCTCATGGGGCCCGCTGGTACCTGCCAGGTGGCACACACCAACGTGAAAGTTTGGCGCAAGCCTGCGCCGGACCTACATGGCAGCACTCACAGCACCTCACACACAGGCTGCAGACACATACAAAAGACCAAGCTGGATGCAACAGTGGCGCGAGCCATGGCAGTCCCCACCCAGAAGGCATGTCCAAACCGTTATACATCAGCTCGCCGCCAGCGCATCATTACAAAGGAGGGGGAATTTCCAACACTGCCTCTTGGGCCATGGGCTTAAAAGCAGCCAACCATTGGCGACGGGCATCGAACCAGATACGTTCACGCACAAACTATTTTTGGGGGGGAATTGGGGACTCTGTGTTTTTTGTTTTCGGCGCTCCAAAAAAAAGGGCTCGTCCGGGATTTGAACCCGGGACCTCTCGCACCCTAAGCGAGAATCATACCCCTAGACCAACGAGCCACCGCATGCAGAGAACAGTGAGGGGGAGGGGGGTGGTCTGCTTACCTCACTTGGCGCCATGCCCCAGTCGCTCCACGGCCTGACCCCTGCGTGTCACGTGGCCTGCCCCTGGCGCAAGCGCAGAGGACTGAGCTGCCTCTCAAGCAGAGAAACAAGAAGAAGAGCGGCAGCCTTCGCTGGCCAAAGGCCATCTGCTGCCGCTCGATCAGGCGAGATATATGTGGCAGACCGGCCTAGAGCGCAAACCTGTGCTGCTCAGGGTGGGCAGCTTCCCAGCAGGAGGATGTGTCTTGAAAGCCGACAGAGGCAAGAAGGCGCACTCCCTCAGCCCGCTCCAACCTCTGGATTCCTGCGAATTTCAGAAGAGAACTCTGGGGCAGCATGGCTTCTGTCATCTCCCAACAGCCTCTCTGTTCTTGCTATGTAAATACCTTTACATCCCCCGAACTGAGCATGTCTGTTTTTTTATTTTTATTTTGCTGAGGTGTGGTGCCTTCAACGACCGACAGGTGGCAGGAGAGCACTTTCTCCAACTGTGAAGGGGACTTTTTTCACTTCCTGAGTAGACTAGGCTCAGTGACATATGCAACCAAGCCAGCCACTAGAAAATGCAGGTTTTGCAGCCGTAGGCCAGTGGGGGTTTAAGGGCAGGTGTGCCTCCGGCGTCTCTGGCAGACAGCTCCAGTTGCAAGGCAGCAGAAGAGAACAGGGAGGCTTGCCGGGCGCTGCATTCGGGGGCCCCCACGAGGTTTTCCGCAAGCCTTACACTCTGAAATGTGCTCAAAAAAATGAGCCCGGCTTGTCAGGAGTGGGATTTGAACCCACGCCTCCAATCGGAGACCAGAACACCCAGATGCAGGGAAGAGCTGCGCCTCTTGAGTCTGGCGCCTTAGACCACTCGGCCACCCTGACAGCTATGGGCAGGATTGGGAAAGATTCTTCAGTACCCAATGTCGCCACGTGCCAGCGCCGGTTTTCATGCCCCGATCTCTGCATCAAAAGTACCCAAACACTCACTTAAGGACCCAGGGATGGCAGGAAACGCCCACTGATGGAGCCAGTGGACAGTTTGCAGGGTGCAAATAAGGGCTGGCCTCAGATCACTCATGGCGTAGTGCCGGCCTGTCCATACCTGTCGAAACCTGCATGCGGTCAAATGTGTCCGATTGACATTGTGGAAATAAAAAGAAACCAGCACCATGTTTCTGCCCGGTCTCGAACCGGGGACCTTTTGCGTGTTAGGCGAGTGTGATAACCACTACACTACAGAAACAGCTCTGGTAGGCTGCGCTCTAGTGTGCTGGGACAGCTTTCAGTTGAAAGGCTTTGTGGCACTGATGTCTCATGGGGCCCGCTGGTACCTGCCAGGTGGCACACACCAACGTGAAAGTTTGGCGCAAGCCTGCGCCGGACCTACATGGCAGCACTCACAGCACCTCACACACAGGCTGCAGACACATACAAAAGACCAAGCTGGATGCAACAGTGGCGCGAGCCATGGCAGTCCCCACCCAGAAGGCATGTCCAAACCGTTATACATCAGCTCGCCGCCAGCGCATCATTACAA
>NC_090924.1:693673400-693675900 GCF_040938575.1 Ambystoma mexicanum | reverse complement strand
GTGCTGCTCAGGGTGGGCAGCTTCCCAGCAGGAGGATGTGTCTTGAAAGCCGACAGAGGCAAGAAGGCGCACTCCCTCAGCCCGCTCCAACCTCTGGATTCCTGCGAATTTCAGAAGAGAACTCTGGGGCAGCATGGCTTCTGTCATCTCCCAACAGCCTCTCTGTTCTTGCTATGTAAATACCTTTACATCCCCCGAACTGAGCATGTCTGTTTTTTTATTTTTATTTTGCTGAGGTGTGGTGCCTTCAACGACCGACAGGTGGCAGGAGAGCACTTTCTCCAACTGTGAAGGGGACTTTTTTCACTTCCTGAGTAGACTGGGCTCAGTGACATATGCCACCAAGCCAGCCACTAGAAAATGCAGGTTTTGCAGCCGTGGGCCAGTGGGGGTTTAAGGGCAGGTGTGCCTCCGGCGTCTCTGGCAGACAGCTCCAGTTGCAAGGCAGCAGAAGAGAACAGGGAGGCTTGCCGGGCGCTGCATTCGGGGGCCCCCACGAGGTTTTCCGCAAGCCTTACACTCTGAAATGTGCTCAAAAAAATGAGCCCGGCTTGTCAGGAGTGGGATTTGAACCCACGCCTCCAATCGGAGACCAGAACACCCAGATGCAGGGAAGAGCTGCGCCTCTTGAGTCTGGCGCCTTAGACCACTCGGCCACCCTGACAGCTATGGGCAGGATTGGGAAAGATTCTTCAGTACCCAATGTCGCCAGGTGCCAGCGCCGGTTTTCATGCCCCGATCTCTGCATCAAAAGTACCCAAACACTCACTTAAGGACCCAGGGATAGCAGGAAACGCCCACTGATGGAGCCAGTGGACAGTTTGCAGGGTGCAAATAAGGGCTGGCCTCAGATCACTCATGGCGTAGTGCCGGCCTGTCCATACCTGTCGAAACCTGCATGCGGTCAAATGTGTCCGATTGACATTGTGGAAATAAAAAGAAACCAGCACCATGTTTCTGCCCGGTCTCAAACCGGGGACCTTTCGCGTGTTAGGCGAATGTGATAACCACTACACTACAGAAACAGCTCTGGTAGGCTGCGCTCTAGTGTGCTGGGACAGCTTTCAGTTGAAAGGCTTTGTGGCACTGATGTCTCATGGGGCCCGCTGGTACCTGCCAGGTGGCACACACCAACGTGAAAGTTTGGCGCAAGCCTGCGCCGGACCTACATGGCAGCACTCACAGCACCACACACACAGGCTGCAGACACATACAAAACACCAAGCTGGATGCAACAGTGGCGCGAGCCATGGCAGTCCCCACCCAGAAGGCATGTCCAAACCTTTATACATCAGCTCGCCGCCAGCGCATCATTACAAAGGAGGGGGAATTTCCAACACTGCCTCTTGGGCCATGGGCTTAAAAGCAGCCAACCATTGGCGACGGGCATCGAACCAGATACGGTCACACACAAACTATTTTTGGGGGGGAATTGGGGACTCTGTGTTTTTTGTTTTCGGCGCTCCAAAAAAAAGGGCTCGTCCGGGATTTGAACCTGGGACCTCTCGCACCCTAAGCGAGAATCATACCCCTAGACCAACGAGCCACCGCATGCAGAGAGCAGTGAGGGGGAGGGGGGCGGTCTGCTTACCTCACTTGGCGCCATGCCCCAGTCTCTCCACGGCCTGACCCCTGCGTGTCACGTGGCCTGCCCCTGGCGCAAGCGCAGAGGACTGAGCTGCCTCTCAAGCAGAGAAACAAGAAGAAGAGCGGCAGCCTTCGCTGGCCAAAGGCCATCTGCTGCCGCTCGATCGGGCTCGATCAGGCGAGATATATGTGGCCGACCGGCCTAGAGCGCAAACCTGTGCTGCTCAGGGTGGGCAGCTTCCCAGCAGGAGGATGTGTCTTGAAAGCCGACAGAGGCAAGAAGGCGCACTCCCTCAGCCCGCTCCAACCTCTGGATTCCTGCGAATTTCAGAAGAGAACTCTGGGGCAGCATGGATTCTGTCATCTCCCAACAGCCTCTCTGTTCTTGCTATGTAAATACCTTTACATCCCCCGAACTCAGCATGTCTGTTTTTTTATTTTTATTTTGCTGAGGTGTGGTGCCTTCAACGACCGACAGGTGGCAGGAGAGCACTTTCTCCAACTGTGAAGGGGACTTTTTTCACTTCCTGAGTAGACTGGGCTCAGTGACATATGCCACCAAGCCAGCCACTAGAAAATGCAGGTTTTGCAGCCGTGGGCCAGTGGGGGTTTAAGGGCAGGTGTGCCTCCGGCGTCTCTGGCAGACAGCTCCAGTTGCAAGGCAGCAGAAGAGAACAGGGAGGCTTGCCGGGCGCTGCATTCGGGGGCCCCCACGAGGTTTTCCGCAAGCCTTACACTCTGAAATGTGCTCAAAAAAATGAGCCTGGCTTGTCAGGAGTGGGATTTGAACCCACGCCTCCAATCGGAGACCAGAACACCCAGATGCAGGGAAGAGCTGCGCCTCTTGAGTCTGGCGCCTTAGACCACTCGGCCACCCTGACAGCTATGGGCAGGATTGGGAAAGATTCTTCAG
>NC_090924.1:693533400-693535900 GCF_040938575.1 Ambystoma mexicanum | reverse complement strand
CAGCTCTGGTAGGCTGCGCTCTAGTGTGCTGGGACAGCTTTCAGTTGAAAGGCTTTGTGGCACTGATGTCTCATGGGGCCCGCTGGTACCTGCCAGGTGGCACACACCAACGTGAAAGTTTGGCGCAAGCCTGCGCCGGACCTACATGGCAGCACTCACAGCACCTCACACACAGGCTGCAGACACATACAAAAGACCAAGCTGGATGCAACAGTGGCGCGAGCCATGGCAGTCCCCACCCAGAAGGCATGTCCAAACCTTTATACATCAGCTCGCCGCCAGCGCATCATTACAAAGGAGGGGGAATTTCCAACACTGCCTCTTGGGCCATGGGCTTAAAAGCAGCCAACCATTGGCGACGGGCATCGAACCAGATACGGTCACGCACAAACTATTTTTGGGGGGGGAATTGGGGACTCTGTGTTTTTTGTTTTCGGCGCTCCAAAAAAAAGGGCTCGTCCGGGATTTGAACCCGGGACCTCTCGCACCCTAAGCGAGAATCATACCCCTAGACCAACGAGCCACCGCATGCAGAGAGCAGTGAGGGGGAGGGGGGTGGTCTGCTTACCTCACTTGTCGCCATGCCCCAGTCTCTCCACGGCCTGACCCCTGCGTGTCACGTGGCCTGCCCCTGGCGCAAGCGCAGAGGACTGAGCTGCCTCTCAAGCAGAGAAACAAGAAGAAGAGCGGCAGCCTTCGCTGGCCAAAGGCCATCTGCTGCCGCTCGATCGGGCTCGATCAGGCGAGATATATGTGGCCGACCGGCCTAGAGCGCAAACCTGTGCTGCTCAGGGTGGGCAGCTTCCCAGCAGGAGGATGTGTCTTGAAAGCCGACAGAGGCAAGAAGGCGCACTCCCTCAGCCCGCTCCAACCTCTGGATTCCTGCGAATTTCAGAAGAGAACTCTGGGGCAGCATGGCTTCTGTCATCTCCCAACAGCCTCTCTGTTCTTGCTATGTAAATACCTTTACATCCCCCGAACTGAGCATGTCTGTTTTTTTATTTTTATATTGCTGAGGTGTGGTGCCTTCAACGACCGACAGGTGGCAGGAGAGCACTTTCTCCAACTGTGAAGGGGACTTTTTTCACTTCCTGAGTAGACTGGGCTCAGTGACATATGCCACCAAGCCAGCCACTAGAAAATGCAGGTTTTGCAGCCGTGGGCCAGTGGGGGTTTAAGGGCAGGTGTGCCTCCGGCGTCTCTGGCAGACAGCTCCAGTTGCAAGGCAGCAGAAGAGAACAGGGAGGCTTGCCGGGCGCTGCATTCGGGGGCCCCCACGAGGTTTTCCGCAAGCCTTACACTCTGAAATGTGCTCAAAAAAATGAGCCCGGCTTGTCAGGAGTGGGATTTGAACCCACGCCTCCAATCGGAGACCAGAACACCCAGATGCAGGGAAGAGCTGCGCCTCTTGAGTCTGGCGCCTTAGACCACTCGGCCACCCTGACAGCTATGGGCAGGATTGGGAAAGATTCTTCAGTACCCAATGTCGCCAGGTGCCAGCGCCGGTTTTCATGCCCCGATCTCTGCATCAAAAGTACCCAAACACTCACTTAAGGACCCAGGGATGGCAGGAAACGCCCACTGATGGAGCCAGTGGACAGTTTGCAGGGTGCAAATAAGGGCTGGCCTCAGATCACCCATGGCGTAGTGCCGGCCTGTCCATACCTGTCGAAACCTGCATGCGGTCAAATGTGTCCGATTGACATTGTGGAAATAAAAAGAAACCAGCACCATGTTTCTGCCCGGTCTCGAACCGGGGACCTTTCGTGTGTTAGGCGAATGTGATAACCACTACACTACAGAAACAGCTCTGGTAGGCTGCGCTCTAGTGTGCTGGGACAGCTTTCAGTTGAAAGGCTTTGTGGCACTGATGTCTCATGGGGCCCGCTGGTACCTGCCAGGTGGCACACACCAACGTGAAAGTTTGGCGCAAGCCTGCGCCGGACCTACATGGCAGCACTCACAGCACCACACACACAGGCTGCAGACACATACAAAACACCAAGCTGGATGCAACAGTGGCGCGAGCCATGGCAGTCCCAACCCAGAAGGCATGTCCAAACCTTTATACATCAGCTCGCCGCCAGCGCATCATTACAAAGGAGGGGGAATTTCCAACACTGCCTCTTGGGCCATGGACTTAAAAGCAGCCAACCATTGGCGACGGGCATCGAACCAGATACGGTCACGCACAAACTATTTTTGGGGGGGAATTGGGGACTCTGTGTTTTTTGTTTTCGGCGCTCCAAAAAAAAGGGCTCGTCCGGGATTTGAACCCGGGACCTCTCGCACCCTAAGCGAGAATCATACCCCTAGACCAGCGACCCACCGCATGCAGAGAGCAGTGAGGGGGAGGGGGGCGGTCTGCTTACCTCACTTGGCGCCATGCCCCAGTCTCTCCATGGCCTGACCCCTGCGTGTCACGTGGCCTGCCCCTGGCGCAAGCGCAGAGGACTGAGCTGCCTCTCAAGCAGAGAAACAAGAAGAAGAGCGGCAGCCT
>NC_090924.1:693520900-693528400 GCF_040938575.1 Ambystoma mexicanum | reverse complement strand
GCATCGTTACAAAGGAGGGGGAATTTCCAACACTGCCTCTTGGGCCATGGGCTTAAAAGCAGCCAACCATTGGCGACGGGCATCGAACCAGATACGGTCACGCACAAACTATTTTTGGGGGGGAATTGGGGACTCTGTGTTTTTTGTTTTCGGCGCTCCAAAAAAAAAGGGCTCGTCAGGGATTTGAACCCGGGACCTCTCGCACCCTAAGCGAGAATCATACCCCTAGACCAACGAGCCACCGCATGCAGAGAACAGTGAGGGGGAGGGGGGTGGTCTGCTTACCTCACTTGGCGCCATGCCCCAGTCGCTCCACGGCCTGACCCCTGCGTGTCACGTGGCCTGCCCCTGGCGCAAGCGCAGAGGACTGAGCTGCCTCTCAAGCAGAGAAACAAGAAGAAGAGCGGCAGCCTTCGCTGGCCAAAGGCCATCTGCTGCCGCTCGATCGGGCTCGATCAGGCGAGATATATGTGGCCGACCGGCCTAGAGCGCAAACCTGTACTGCTCAGGGTGGGCAGCTTCCCAGCAGGAGGATGTGTCTTGAAAGCCGACAGAGGCAAGAAGGCGCACTCCCTCAGCCCGCTCCAACCTCTGGATTCCTGCGAATTTCAGAAGAGAACTCTGGGGCAGCATGGCTTCTGTCATCTCCCAACAGCCTCTCTGTTCTTGCTATGTAAATACCTTTACATCCCCCGAACTGAGCATGTCTGTTTTTTTATTTTTATTTTGCTGAGGTGTGGTGCCTTCAACGACCGACAGGTGGCAGGAGAGCACTTTCTCCAACTGTGAAGGGGATTTTTTTCACTTCCTGAGTAGACTGTGCTCAGTGACATATGCCACCAAGCCAGCCACTAGAAAATGCAGGTTTTGCAGCCGTGGGCCAGTGGGGGTTTAAGGGCAGGTGTGCCTCCGGCGTCTCTGGCAGACAGCTCCAGTTGCAAGGCAGCAGAAGAGAACAGGGAGGCTTGCCGGGCGCTGCATTCGGGGGCCCCCACGAGGTTTTCCGCAAGCCTTACACTCTGAAATGTGCTCAAAAAAATGAGCCCGGCTTGTCAGGAGTGGGATTTGAACCCACGCCTCCAATCGGAGACCAGAACACCCAGATGCAGGGAAGAGCTGCGCCTCTTGAGTCTGGCGCCTTAGACCACTCGGCCACCCTGAAAGCTATGGGCAGGATTGGGAAAGATTCTTCAGTACCCAATGTCGCCACGTGCCAGCGCCGGTTTTCATGCCCCGATCTCTGCATCAAAAGTACCCAAACACTCACTTAAGGACCCAGGGATGGCAGGAAACGCCCACTGATGGAGCCAGTGGACAGTTTGCAGGGTGCAAATAAGGGCTGGCCTCAGATCACTCATGGCGTAGTGCCGGCCTGTCCATACCTGTCGAAACCGGCATGCGGTCAAATGTGTCCGATTGACATTGTGGAAATAAAAAGAAACCAGCACCATGTTTCTGCCCGGTCTCGAACCGGGGACCGTTCGCGTGTTAGGCGAATGTGATAACCACTACACTACAGAAACAGCTCTGGTAGGCTGCGCTCTAGTGTGCTGGGACAGCTTTCAGTTGAAAGGCTTTGTGGCACTGATGTCTCATGGGGCCCGCTGGTAACTGCCAGGTGTCACACACCAACGTGAAAGTTTGGCGCAAGCCTGCGCCGGACCTACATGGCAGCACTCACAGCACCTCACACACAGGCTGCAGACACATACAAAAGACCAAGCTGGATGCAACAGTGGCGCGAGCCATGGCAGTCCCCACCCAGAAGGCATGTCCAAACCTTTATACATCAGCTCGCCGCCAGCGCATCATTACAAAGGAGGGGGAATTTCCAACACTGCCTCTTGGGCCATGGGCTTAAAAGCAGCCAACCATTGGCGACGGGCATCGAACCAGATACGGTCACGCACAAACTATTTTTGGGGGGGAATTGGGGACTCTGTGTTTTTTGTTTTCGGCGCTCCAAAAAAAAGGGCTCGTCCGGGATTTGAACCCGGGACCTCTCGCACCCTAAGCGAGAATCATACCCCTAGACCAACGAGCCACCGCATGCAGAGAGCAGTGAGGGGGAGGGGGGTGGTCTGCTTACCTCACTTGGCGCCATGCCCCAGTCTCTCCACGGCCTGACCCCTGCGTGTCACGTGGCCTGCCCCTGGCGCAAGCGCAGAGGACTGAGCTGCCTCTCAAGCAGAGAAACAAGAAGAAGAGCGGCAGCCTTCGCTGGCCAAAGGCCATCTGCTGCCGCTCGATCGGGCTCGATCAGGCGAGATATATGTGGCCGACCGGCCTAGAGCGCAAACCTGTGCTGCTCAGGGTGGGCAGCTTCCCAGCAGGAGGATGTGTCTTGAAAGCCGACAGAGGCAAGAAGGCGCACTCCCTCAGCCCGCTCCAACCTCTGGATTCCTGCGAATTTCAGAAGAGAACTCTGGGGCAGCATGGCTTCTGTCATCTCCCAACAGCCTCTCTGTTCTTGCTATGTAAATACCTTTACATCCCCCGAACTGAGCATGTCTGTTTTTTTATTTTTATTTTGCTGAGGTGTGGTGCCTTCAACGACCGATAGGTGGCAGGAGAGCACTTTCTCCAACTGTGAAGGGGACTTTTTTCACTTCCTGAGTAGACTGGGCTCAGTGACATATGCCACCAAGCCAGCCACTAGAAAATGCAGGTTTTGCAGCCGTGGGCCAGTGGGGGTTTAAGGGCAGGTGTGCCTCCGGCGTCTCTGGCAGACAGCTCCAGTTGCAAGGCAGCAGAAGAGAACAGGGAGGCTTGCCGGGCGCTGCATTCGGGGGCCCCCACGAGGTTTTCCGCAAGCCTTACACTCTGAAATGTGCTCAAAAAAATGAGCCCGGCTTGTCAGGAGTGGGATTTGAACCCACGCCTCCAATCGGAGACCAGAACACCCAGATGCAGGGAAGAGCTGCGCCTCTTGAGTCTGGCGCCTTAGACCACTCGGCCACCCTGACAGCTATGGGCAGGATTGGGAAAGATTCTTCAGTACCCAATGTCGCCAGGTGCCAGCGCCGGTTTTCATGCCCCGATCTCTGCATCAAAAGTACCCAAACACTCACTTAAGGACCCAGGGATAGCAGGAAACGCCCACTGATGGAGCCAGTGGACAGTTTGCAGGGTGCAAATAAGGGCTGGCCTCAGATCACTCATGGCGTAGTGCCGGCCTGTCCATACCTGTCGAAACCTGCATGCGGTCAAATGTGTCCGATTGACATTGTGGAAATAAAAAGAAACCAGCACCATGTTTCTGCCCGGCCTCAAACCGGGGACCTTTCGCGTGTTAAGCGAATGTGATAACCACTACACTACAGAAACAGCTCTGGTAGGCTGCGCTCTAGTGTGCTGGGACAGCTTTCAGTTGAAAGGCTTTGTGGCACTGATGTCTCATGGGGCCCGCTGGTACCTGCCAGGTGGCACACACCAACGTGAAAGTTTGGCGCAAGCCTGCGCCGGACCTACATGGCAGCACTCACAGCACCACACACACAGGCTGCAGACACATACAAAACACCAAGCTGGATGCAACAGTGGCGCGAGCCATGGCAGTCCCAACCCAGAAGGCATGTCCAAACCTTTATACATCAGCTCGCCGCCAGCGCATCATTACAAAGGAGGGGGAATTTCCAACACTGCCTCTTGGGCCATGGACTTAAAAGCAGCCAACCATTGGCGACGGGCATCGAACCAGAGACGGTCACGCACAAACTATTTTTGGGGGGGAATTGGGGACTCTGTGTTTTTTGTTTTCGGCGCTCCAAAAAAAAGGGCTCGTCCGGGATTTGAACCCGGGACCTCTCGCACCCTAAGCGAGAATCATACCCCTAGACCAACGAGCCACCGCATGCAGAGAGCAGTGAGGGGGAGGGGGGCGGTCTGCTTACCTCACTTGGCGCCATGCCCCAGTCTCTCCACGGCCTGACCCCTGCGTGTCACGTGGCCTGCCCCTGGCGCAAGCGCAGAGGACTGAACTGCCTCTCAAGCAGAGAAACAAGAAGAAGAGCGGCAGCCTTCGCTGGCCAAAGGCCATCTGCTGCCGCTCGATCGGGCTCGATCAGGCGAGATATATGTGGCCGACCGGCCTAGAGCGCAAACCTGTGCTGCTCAGGGTGGGCAGCTTCCCAGCAGGAGGATGTGTCTTGAAAGCCGACAGAGGCAAGAAGGCGCACTCCCTCAGCCCGCTCCAACCTCTGGATTCCTGCGAATTTCAGAAGAGAACTCTGGGGCAGCATGGCTTCTGTCATCTCCCAACAGCCTCTCTGTTCTTGCTATGTAAATACCTTTACATCCCCCGAACTGAGCATGTCTGTTTTTTTATTTTTATTTTGCTGAGGTGTGGTGCCTTCAACGACCGACAGGTGGCAGGAGAGCACTTTCTCCAACTGTGAAGGGGACTTTTTTCACTTCCTGAGTAGACTGGGCTCAGTGACATATGCCACCAAGCCAGCCACTAGAAAATGCAGGTTTTGCAGCCGTGGGTCAGTGGGGGTTTAAGGGCAGGTGTGCCTCCGGCGTCTCTGGCAGACAGCTCCAGTTGCAAGGCAGCAGAAGAGAACAGGGAGGCTTGCCGGGCGCTGCATTCGGGGGCCCCCACGAGGTTTTCCGCAAGCCTTACACTCTGAAATGTGCTCAAAAAAATGAGCCCGGCTTGTCAGGAGTGGGATTTGAACCCACGCCTCCAATCGGAGACCAGAACACCCAAATGCAGGGAAGAGCTGCGCCTCTTGAGTCTGGCGCCTTAGACCACTCGGCCACCCTGACAGCTATGGGCAGGATTGGGAAAGATTCTTCAGTACCCAATGTCGCCAGGTGCCAGCGCTGGTTTTCATGCCCCGATCTCTGCATCAAAAGTACCCAAACACTCACTTAAGGACCCAGGGATGGCAGGAAACGCCCACTGATGGAGCCAGTGGACAGTTTGCAGGGTGCAAATAAGGGCTGGCCTCAGATCACTCATGGCGTAGTGCCGGCCTGTCCATACCTGTCGAAACCTGCATGCGGTCAAATGTGTCCGATTGACATTGTGGAAATAAAAAGAAACCAGCACCATGTTTCTGCCCGGTCTCGAACCGGGGACCTTTCGTGTGTTAGGCGAATGTGATAACCACTACACTACAGAAACAGCTCTGGTAGACTGCGCTCTAGTGTGCTGGGACAGCTTTCAGCTGAAAGGCTTTGTGGCACTGATGTCTCATGGGGCCCGCTGGTACCTGCCAGGTGGCACACACCAACGTGAAAGTTTGGCGCAAGCCTGCGCCGGACCTACATGGCAGCACTCACAGCACCTCACACACAGGCTGCAGACACATACAAAAGACCAAGCTGGATGCAACAGTGGCGCGAGCCATGGCAGTCCCCACCCAGAAGGCATGTCCAAACCTTTATACATCAGCTCGCCGCCAGCGCATCATTACAAAGGAGGGGGAATTTCCAACACTGCCTCTTGGGCCATGGGCTTAAAAGCAGCCAACCATTGGCGACGGGCATCGAACCAGATACGGTCACGCACAAACTATTTTTGGGGGGGAATTGGGGACTCTGTGTTTTTTGTTTTCGGCGCTCCAAAAAAAAGGGCTTGTCCGGGATTTGAACCCGGGGCCTCTCGCACCCTAAGCGAGAATCATACCCCTAGACCAACGAGCCACCGCATGCAGAGAATAGTGAGGGGGAGGGGGGTGGTCTGCTTACCTCACTTGGCGCCATGCCCCAGTCGCTCCACGGCCTGACCCCTGCGTGTCACGTGGCCTGCCCCTGGCGCAAGCGCAGAGGACTGAGCTGCCTCTCAAGCAGAGAAACAAGAAGAAGAGCGGCAGCCTTCGCTGGCCAAAGGCCATCTGCTGCCGCTCGATCGGGCTCGATCAGGCTCGATCAGGCGAGATATATGTGGCCGACTGGCCTAGAGCGCAAACCTGTGCTGCTCAGGGTGGGCAGCTTCCCAGCAGGAGGATGTGTCTTGAAAGCCGACAGAGGCAAGAAGGCGCACTCCCTCAGCCCGCTCCAACCTCTGGATTCCTGCGAATTTCAGAAGAGAACTCTGGGACAGCATGGCTTCTGTCATCTCCCAACAGCCTCTCTGTTCTTGCTATGTAAATACCTTTACATCCCCCGAACTGAGCATGTCTGTTTTTGTATTTTTATTTTGCTGAGGTGTGGTGCCTTCAACGACCGACAGGTGGCAGGAGAGCACTTTCTCCAACTGTGAAGGGGACTTTTTTCACTTCCTGAGTAGACTGGGCTCAGTGACATATGCCACCAAGCCAGTCACTAGAAAATGCAGGTTTTGCAGCCGTGGGCCAGTGGGGGTTTAAGGGCAGGTGTGCCTCCGGCGTCTCTGGCAGACAGCTCCATTTGCAAGGCAGCAGAAGAGAACAGGGAGGCTTGCCGGGCGCTGCATTCGGGGGGCCCCCACGAGGTTTTCCGCAAGCCTTACACTCTGAAATGTGCTCAAAAAAATGAGCCCGGCTTGTCATGAGTGGGATTTGAACCCACGCCTCCAATCGGAGACCAGAACACCCAGATGCAGGGAAGAGCTGCGCCTCTTGAGTCTGGCGCCTTAGACCACTCGGCCACCCTGACAGCTATGGGCAGGATTGGGAAAGATTCTTCAGTACCCAATGTCGCCAGGTGCCAGCGCCGGTTTTCATGCCCCGATCTCTGCATCAAAAGTACCCAAACACTCACTTAAGGACCCAGGGATAGCAGGAAACGCCCACTGATGGAGCCAGTGGACAGTTTGCAGGGTGCAAATAAGGGCTGGCCTCAGATCACTCATGGCGTAGTGCCGGCCTGTCCATACCTGTCGAAACCTGCATGCGGTCAAATGTGTCCGATTGACATTGTGGAAATAAAAAGAAACCAGCACCATGTTTCTGCCCGGTCTCAAACCGGGGACCTTTCGCGTGTTAGGCGAATGTGATAACCACTACACTACAGAAACAGCTCTGGTAGGCTGCGCTCTAGTGTGCTGGGACAGCTTTCAGTTGAAAGGCTTTGTGGCACTGATGTCTCATGGGGCCCGCTGGTACCTGCCAGGTGGCACACACCAACGTGAAAGTTTGGCGCAAGCCTGCGCCCGACCTACATGGCAGCACTCACAGCACCACACACACAGGCTGCAGACACATACAAAACACCAAGCTGGATGCAACAGTGGCGCGAGCCATGGCAGTCCCCACCCAGAAGGCATGTCCAAACCTTTATACATCAGCTCGCCGCCAGCGCATCATTACAAAGGAGGGGGAATTTCCAACACTGCCTCTTGGGCCATGGGCTTAAAAGCAGCCAACCATTGGCGACGGGCATCGAACCAGATACGGTCACGCACAAACTATTTTTGGGGGGGAATTGGGGACTCTGTGTTTTTTGTTTTCGGCGCTCCAAAAAAAAGGGCTTGTCCGGGATTTGAACCCGGGGCCTCTCGCACCCTAAGCGAGAATCATACCCCTAGACCAACGAGCCACCGCATGCAGAGAGCAGTGAGGGGGAGGGGGG
>NC_090924.1:693508400-693510900 GCF_040938575.1 Ambystoma mexicanum | reverse complement strand
TACCCAAACACTCACTTAAGGACCCAGGGATAGCAGGAAACGCCCACTGACGGAGCCAGTGGACAGTTTGCAGGGTGCAAATAAGGGCTGGCCTCAGATCACTCATGGCGTAGTGCCGGCCTGTCCATACCTGTCGAAACCTGCATGCGGTCAAATGTGTCCGATTGACATTGTGGAAATAAAAAGAAACCAGCACCATGTTTCTGCCCGGCCTCAAACCGGGGACCTTTCGCGTGTTAAGCGAATGTGATAACCACTACACTACAGAAACAGCTCTGGTAGGCTGCGCTCTAGTGTGCTGGGACAGCTTTCAGTTGAAAGGCTTTGTGGCACTGATGTCTCATGGGGCCCGCTGGTACCTGCCAGGTGGCACACACCAACGTGAAAGTTTGGCGCAAGCCTGCGCCGGACCTACATGGCAGCACTCACAGCACCACACACACAGGCTGCAGACACATACAAAACACCAAGCTGGATGCAACAGTGGCGCGAGCCATGGCAGTCCCAACCCAGAAGGCATGTCCAAACCTTTATACATCAGCTCGCCGCCAGCGCATCATTACAAAGGAGGGGGAATTTCCAACACTGCCTCTTGGGCCATGGACTTAAAAGCAGCCAACCATTGGCGACGGGCATCGAACCAGATACGGTCACGCACAAACTATTTTTGGGGGGGAATTGGGGACTCTGTGTTTTTTGTTTTCGGCGCTCCAAAAAAAAGGGCTCGTCCGGGATTTGAACCCGGGACCTCTCGCACCCTAAGCGAGAATCATACCCCTAGACCAGCGACCCACCACATGCAGAGAGCAGTGAGGGGGAGGGGGGCGGTCTGCTTACCTCACTTGGCGCCATGCCCCAGTCTCTCCATGGCCTGACCCCTGCGTGTCACGTGGCCTGCCCCTGGCGCAAGCGCAGAGGACTGAGCTGCCTCTCAAGCAGAGAAACAAGAAGAAGAGCGGCAGCCTTCGCTGGCCAAAGGCCATCTGCTGCCGCTCGATCGGGCTCGATCAGGCGAGATATATGTGGCCGACCGGCCTAGAGCGCAAACCTGTGCTGCTCAGGGTGGGCAGCTTCCCAGCAGGAGGATGTGTCTTGAAAGCCGACAGAGGCAAGAAGGCGCACTCCCTCAGCCCGCTCCAACCTCTGGATTCCTGCGAATTTCAGAAGAGAACTCTGGGGCAGCATGGCTTCTGTCATCTCCCAACAGCCTCTCTGTTCTTGCTATGTAAATACCTTTACATCCCCCGAACTGAGCATGTCTGTTTTTTTATTTTTATTTTGCTGAGGTGTGGTGCCTTCAACGACCGACAGGTGGCAGGAGAGCACTTTCTCCAACTGTGAAGGGGACTTTTTTCACTTCCTGAGTAGACTGGGCTCAGTGACATATGCCACCAAGCCAGCCACTAGAAAATGCAGGTTTTGCAGCCGTGGGACAGTGGGGGTTTAAGGGCAGGTGTGCCTCCGGCGTCTCTGGCAGACAGCTCCAGTTGCAAGGCAGCAGAAGAGAACAGGGAGGCTTGCCGGGCGCTGCATTCGGGGGCCCCCACGAGGTTTTCCGCAAGCCTTACACTCTGAAATGTGCTCAAAAAAATGAGCCCGGCTTGTCAGGAGTGGGATTTGAACCCACGCCTCCAATCGGAGACCAGAACACCCAGATGCAGGGAAGAGCTGCGCCTCTTGAGTCTGGCACCTTAGACCACTCGGCCACCCTGACAGCTATGGGCAGGATTGGGAAAGATTCTTCAGTACCCAATGTCGCCAGGTGCCAGCGCCGGTTTTCATGCCCCGATCTCTGCATCAAAAGTACCCAAACACTCACTTAAGGACCCAGGGATGGCAGGAAACGCCCACTGATGGAGCCAGTGGACAGTTTGCAGGGTGCAAATAAGGGCTGGCCTCAGATCACCCATGGCGTAGTGCCGGCCTGTCCATACCTGTCGAAACCTGCATGCGGTCAAATGTGTCCGATTGACATTGTGGAAATAAAAAGAAACCAGCACCATGTTTCTGCCCGGTCTCGAACCGGGGACCTTTCGTGTGTTAGGCAAATGTGATAACCACTACACTACAGAAACAGCTCTGGTAGACTGCGCTCTAGTGTGCTGGGACAGCTTTCAGCTGAAAGGCTTTGTGGCACTGATGTCTCATGGGGCCCGCTGGTACCTGCCAGGTGGCACACACCAACGTGAAAGTTTGGCGTAAGCCTGCGCCTGACCTACATGGCAGCACCCACAGCACCTCACACACAGGCTGCAGACACATACAAAAGACCAAGCTGGATGCAACAGTGGCGCGAGCCATGGCAGTCCCCACCCAGAAGGCATGTCCAAACCTTTATACATCAGCTCGCCGCCAGCGCATCATTACAAAGGAGGGGGAATTTCCAACACTGCCTCTTGGGCCATGGGCTTAAAAGCAGCCAACCATTGGCGACGGGCATCGAACCAGATACGGTCACGCACAAACTATTTTTGGGGGGGAATTGGGGACTCTGTGTTTT
>NC_090924.1:693485900-693488400 GCF_040938575.1 Ambystoma mexicanum | reverse complement strand
GCAATGCCCCAGTCTCTCCACGGCCTGACCCCTGCGTGTCACGTGGCCTGCCCCTGGCGCAAGCGCAGAGGACTGAGCTGCCTCTCAAGCAGAGAAACAAGAAGAAGAGCGGCAGCCTTCGCTGGCCAAAGGCCATCTGCTGCCGCTCGATCGGGCTCGATCAGGCGAGATATATGTGGCCGACCGGCCTAGAGCGCAAACCTGTGCTGCTCAGGGTGGGCAGCTTCCCAGCAGGAGGATGTGTCTTGAAAGCCGACAGAGGCAAGAAGGCGCACTCCCTCAGCCCGCTCCAACCTCTGGATTCCTGCGAATTTCAGAAGAGAACTCTGGGGCAGCATGGCTTCTGTCATCTCCCAACAGCCTCTCTGTTCTTGCTATGTAAATACCTTTACATCCCCCGAACTGAGCATGTCTGTTTTTTTATTTTTATTTTGCTGAGGTGTGGTGCCTTCAACGACCGACAGGTGGCAGGAGAGCACTTTCTCCAACTGTGAAGGGGACTTTTTTCACTTCCTGAGTAGACTGGGCTCAGTGACATATGCCACCAAGCCAGCCACTAGAAAATGCAGGTTTTGCAGCCGTGGGCCAGTGGGGGTTTAAGGGCAGGTGTGCCTCCGGCGTCTCTGGCAGACAGCTCCAGTTGCAAGGCAGCAGAAGAGAACAGGGAGGCTTGCCGGGCGCTGCATTCGGGGGCCCCCACGAGGTTTTCCGCAAGCCTTACACTCTGAAATGTGCTCAAAAAAATGAGCCCGGCTTGTCAGGAGTGGGATTTGAACCCACGCCTCCAATCGGAGACCAGAACACCCAAATGCAGGGAAGAGCTGCGCCTCTTGAGTCTGGCGCCTTAGACCACTCGGCCACCCTGACAGCTATGGGCAGGATTGGGAAAGATTCTTCAGTACCCAATGTCGCCAGGTGCCAGCGCCGGTTTTCATGCCCCGATCTCTGCATCAAAAGTACCCAAACACTCACTTAAGGACCCAGGGATGGCAGGAAACGCCCACTGATGGAGCCAGTGGACAGTTTGCAGGGTGCAAATAAGGGCTGGCCTCAGATCACTCATGGCGTAGTGCCGGCCTGTCCATACCTGTCGAAACCTGCATGCGGTCAAATGTGTCCGATTGACATTGTGGAAATAAAAAGAAACCAGCACCATGTTTCTGCCCGGTCTCGAACCGGGGACCTTTCGTGTGTTAGGCGAATGTGATAACCACTACACTACAGAAACAGCTCTGGTAGACTGCGCTCTAGTGTGCTGGGACAGCTTTCAGCTGAAAGGCTTTGTGGCACTGATGTCTCATGGGGCCCGCTGGTACCTGCCAGGTGGCACACACCAACGTGAAAGTTTGGCGCAAGCCTGCGCCGGACCTACATGGCAGCACTCACAGCACCTCACACACAGGCTGCAGACACATACAAAAGACCAAGCTGGATGCAACAGTGGCGCGAGCCATGGCAGTCCCCACCCAGAAGGCATGTCCAAACCTTTATACATCAGCTCGCCGCCAGCGCATCATTACAAAGGAGGGGGAATTTCCAACACTGCCTCTTGGGCCATGGGCTTAAAAGCAGCCAACCATTGGCGACGGGCATCGAACCAGATACGGTCACGCACAAACTATTTTTGGGGGGGAATTGGGGACTCTGTGTTTTTTGTTTTCGGCGCTCCAAAAAAAAGGGCTCGTCTGGGATTTGAACCGGGGACCTCTCGCACCCTAAGCGAGAATCATACCCCTAGACCAACGAGCCACCGCATGCAGAGAGCAGTGAGGGGGAGGGGGGAGGTCTGCTTACCTCACTTGGCGCCATGCCCCAGTCTCTCCACGGCCTGACCCCTGCGTGTCACGTGGCCTGCCCCTGGCGCAAGCGCAGAGGACTGAGCTGCCTCTCAAGCAGAGAAACAAGAAGAAGAGCGGCAGCCTTCGCTGGCCAAAGGCCATCTGCTGCCGCTCGATCGGGCTCGATCAGGCGAGATATATGTGGCCGACCGGCCTAGAGCGCAAACCTGTGCTGCTCAGGGTGGGCAGCTTCCCAGCAGGAGGATGTGTCTTGAAAGCCGACAGAGGCAAGAAGGCGCACTCCCTCAGCCCGCTCCAACCTCTGGATTCCTGCGAATTTCAGAAGAGAACTCTGGGGCAGCATGGCTTCTGTCATCTCCCAACAGCCTCTCTGTTCTTGCTATGTAAATACCTTTACATCCCCCGAACTGAGCATGTCTGTTTTTTTATTTTTATTTTGCTGAGGTGTGGTGCCTTCAACGACCGACAGGTGGCAGGAGAGCACTTTCTCCAACTGTGAAGGGGACTTTTTTCACTTCCTGAGTAGACTGGGCTCAGTGACATATGCCACCAAGCCAGCCACTAGAAAATGCAGGTTTTGCAGCCGTGGGCCAGTGGGGGTTTAAGGGCAGGTGTGCCTCCGGCGTCTCTGGCAGACAGCTCCAGTTGCAAGGCAGCAGAAGAGAACAGGGAGGCTTGCCGGGCGCTGCATTCGGGGGCCC
>NC_090924.1:693465900-693470900 GCF_040938575.1 Ambystoma mexicanum | reverse complement strand
CGCTCTAGTGTTCTGGGACAGCTTTCAGTTGAAAGGCTTTGTGGCACTGATGTCTCATGGGGCCCGCTGGTACCTGCCAGGTGGCACACACCAACGTGAAAGTTTGGCGCAAGCCTGCGCCGGACCTACATGGCAGCACTCACAGCACCTCACACACAGGCTGCAGACACATACAAAAGACCAAGCTGGATGCAACAGTGGCGCGAGCCATGGCAGTCCCCACCCAGAAGGCATGTCCAAACCTTTATACATCAGCTCGCCGCCAGCGCATCATTACAAAGGAGGGGGAATTTCCAACACTGCCTCTTGGGCCATGGGCTTAAAAGCAGCCAACCATTGACGACGGGCATCGAACCAGATACGGTCACGCACAAACTATTTTTGGGGGGGAATTGGGGACTCTGTGTTTTTTGTTTTCGGCGCTCCAAAAAAAAGGGCTCGTCCGGGATTTGAACCGGGGACCTCTCGCACCCTAAGCGAGAATCATACCCCTAGACCAACGAGCCACCGCATGCAGAGAGCAGTGAGGGGGAGGGGGGTGGTCTGCTTACCTCATTTGGCGCCATGCCCCAGTCTCTCCACGGCCTGACCCCTGCGTGTCACGTGGCCTGCCCCTGGCGCAAGCGCAGAGGACTGAGCTGCCTCTCAAGCAGAGAAACAAGAAGAAGAGCGGCAGCCTTCGCTGGCCAAAGGCCATCTGCTGCCGCTCGATCGGGCTCGATCAGGCGAGATATATGTGGCCGACTGGCCTAGAGCGCAAACCTGTGCTGCTCAGGGTGGGCAGCTTCCCAGCAGGAGGATGTGTCTTGAAAGCCGACAGAGGCAAGAAGGCACACTCCCTCAGCCCGCTCCAACCTCTGGATTCCTGCGAATTTCAGAAGAGAACTCTGGGGCAGCATGGCTTCTGTCATCTCCCAACAGCCTCTCTGTTCTTGCTATGTAAATACCTTTACATCCCCCGGACTGATCATGTCTGTTTTTTTATTTTTATTTTGCTGAGGTGTGGTGCCTTCAACGACCGACAGGTGGCAGGAGAGCACTTTCTCCAACTGTGAAGGGGACTTTTTTCACTTCCTGAGTAGACTGGGCTCAGTGACATATGTCACCAAGCCAGCCACTAGAAAATGCGGGTTTTGCAGCCGTGGGCCAGTGGGGGTTTAAGGGCAGGTGTGCCTCCGGCGTCTCTGGCAGACAGCTCCAGTTGCAAGGCAGCAGAAGAGAACAGGGAGGCTTGCTGGGCGCTGCATTCGGGGGCCCCCACGAGGTTTTCCGCAAGCCTTACACTCTGAAATGTGCTCAAAAAAATGAGCCCGGCTTGTCTGGAGTGGGATTTGAACCCACGCCTCCAATCGGAGACCAGAACACCCAGATGCAGGGAAGAGCTGCGTCTCTTGAGTCTGGCGCCTTAGACCACTCGGCCACCCTGACAGCTATGGGCAGGATTGGGAAAGATTCTTCAGTACCCAATGTCGCCAGGTGCCAGCGCCGGTTTTCATGCCCCGATCTCTGCATCAAAAGTACCCAAACACTCACTTAAGGACCCAGGGATGGCAGGAAACGCCCACTGATGGAGCCAGTGGACAGTTTGCAGGGTGCAAATAAGGGCTGGCCTCAGATCACTCATGGCGTAGTGCCGGCCTGTCCATACCTGTCGAAACCTGCATGCGGTCAAATGTGTCCGATTGACATTGTGGAAATAAAAAGAAACCAGCACCATGTTTCTGCCCGGTCTCGAACCGGGGACTTTTCGCGTGTTAGGCGAATGTGATAACCACTACACTACAGAAACAGCTCTGCTAGGCTGCGCTCTAGTGTGCTGGGACAGCTTTCAGTTGAAAGGCTTTGTGGCACTGATGTCTCATGGGGCCCGCTGGTACCTGCCAGGTGGCACACACCAACGTGAAAGTTTGGCGCAAGCCTGCGCCGGACCTACATGGCAGCACTCACAGCACCTCACACACAGGCTGCAGACACATACAAAAGACCAAGCTGGATGCAACAGTGGCGCGAGCCATGGCAGTCCCCACCCAGAAGGCATGTCCAAACCTTTATACATCAGCTCGCCGCCAGCGCATCATTACAAAGGAGGGGGAATTTCCAACACTGCCTCTTGGGCCATGGGCTTAAAAGCAGCCAACCATTGGCGACGGGCATCGAACCAGATACGGTCACGCACAAACTATTTTTGGGGGGGAATTGGGGACTCTGTGTTTTTTGTTTTCGGCGCTCCAAAAAAAAGGGCTTGTCCGGGATTTGAACCCGGGACCTCTCGCACCCTAAGCGAGAATCATACCCCTAAACCAACGAGCCACCGCATGCAGAGAGCAGTGAGGGGGAGGGGGGTGGTCTGCTTACCTCACTTGGCGCCATGCCCCAGTCTCTCCACGGCCTGACCCCTGCGTGTCACGTGGCCTGCCCCTGGCGCAAGCGCAGAGGACTGAGCTGCCTCTCAAGCAGAGAAACAAGAAGAAGAGCGGCAGCCTTCGCTGGCCAAAGGCCATCTGCTGCCGCTCGATCTGGCTCGATCAGGCGAGATATATGTGGCCGACCGGCCTAGAGCGCAAACCTGTGCTGCTCAGGGTGGGCAGCTTCCCAGCAGGAGGATGTGTCTTGAAAGCCGACAGAGGCAAGAAGGCGCACTCCCTCAGCCCGCTCCAACCTCTGGATTCCTGCGAATTTCAGAAGAGAACTCTGGGGCAGCATGGCTTCTGTCATCTCCCAACAGCCTCTCTGTTCTTGCTATGTAAATACCTTTACATCCCCCGAACTGAGCATGTCTGTTTTTTTATTTTTATTTTGCTGCGGTGTGGTGCCTTCAACGACCGACAGGTGGCAGGAGAGCACTTTCTCCAACTGTGAAGGGGACTTTTTTCACTTCCTGAGTAGACTGGGCTCAGTGACATATGCCACCAAGCCAGCCACTAGAAAATGCAGGTTTTGCAGCCGTGGGCCAGTGGGGGTTTAAGGGCAGGTGTGCCTCCGGCGTCTCTGGCAGACAACTCCAGTTGCAAGGCAGCAGAAGAGAACAGGGAGGCTTGCCGGGCGCTGCATTCGGGGGCCCCCACGAGGTTTTCCGCAAGCCTTACACTCTGAAATGTGCTCAAAAAAATGAGCCCGGCTTGTCAGGAGTGGGATTTGAACCCACGCCTCCAATCGGAGACCAGAACACCCAGATGCAGGGAAGAGCTGTGCCTCTTGAGTCTGGCGCCTTAGACCACTCGGCCACCCTGACAGCTATGGGCAGGATTGGGAAAGATTCTTCAGTACCCAATGTCGCCAGGTGCCAGCGCCGGTTTTCATGCCCCGATCTCTGCATCAAAAGTACCCAAACACTCACTTAAGGACCCAGGGATGGCAGGAAACGCCCACTGATGGAGCCAGTGGACAGTTTGCAGGGTGCAAATAAGGGCTGGCCTCAGATCACTCATGGCGTAGTGCCGGCCTGTCCATACCTGTCGAAACCTGCATGCGGTCAAATGTGTCCGATTGACATTGTGGAAATAAAAAGAAACCAGCACCATGTTTCTGCCCGGTCTCGAACCGGGGACCTTTCGTGTGTTAGGCGAATGTGATAACCACTACACTACAGAAACAGCTCTGGTAGACTGTGCTCTAGTGTGCTGGGACAGCTTTCAGCTGAAAGGCTTTGTGGCACTGATGTCTCATGGGGCCCGCTGGTACCTGCCAGGTGGCACACACCAACGTGAAAGTTTGGCGCAAGCCTGCGCCGGACCTACATGGCAGCACTCACAGCACCTCACACACAGGCTGCAGACACATACAAAAGACCAAGCTGGATGCAACAGTGGCGCGAGCCATGGCAGTCCCCTCCCAGAAGGCATTTCCAAACCTTTATACATCAGCTCGCCGCCAGCGCATCATTACAAAGGAGGGGGAATTTCCAACACTGCCTCTTGGGCCATGGGCTTAAAAGCAGCCAACCATTGGCGACGGGCATCGAACCAGATACGGTCACGCACAAACTATTTTTGGGGGGGAATTGGGGACTCTGTGTTTTTTGTTTTCGGCGCTCCAAAAAAAAAGGGCTCGTCAGGGATTTGAACCCGGGAACTCTCGCACCCTAAGCGAGAATCATACCCCTAGACCAACGAGCCACCGCATGCAGAGAACAGTGAGGGGGAGGGGGGTGGTCTGCTTACCTCACTTGGCGCACTGCCCCAGTCGCTCCACGGCCTGACCCCTGCGTGTCACGTGGCCTGCCCCTGGCGCAAGCGCAGAGGACTGAGCTGCCTCTCAAGCAGAGAAACAAGAAGAAGAGCGGCAGCCTTCGCTGGCCAAAGGCCATCTGCTGCCGCTCGATCGGGCTCGATCAGGCGAGATATATGTGGCCGACCGGCCTAGAGCGCAAACCTGTACTGCTCAGGGTGGGCAGCTTCCCAGCAGGAGGATGTGTCTTGAAAGCCGACAGAGGCAAGAAGGCGCACTCCCTCAGCCCGCTCCAACCTCTGGATTCCTGCGAATTTCAGAAGAGAACTCTGGGGCAGCATGGCTTCTGTCATCTCCCAACAGCCTCTCTGTTCTTGCTATGTAAATACCTTTACATCCCCCGAACTGAGCATGTCTGTTTTTTTATTTTTATTTTGCTGAGGTGTGGTGCCTTCAACGACCGACAGGTGGCAGGAGAGCACTTTCTCCAACTGTGAAGGGGACTTTTTTCACTTCCTGAGTAGACTGGGCTCAGTGACATATGCCACCAAGCCAGCCACTAGAAAATGCAGGTTTTGCAGCCGTGGGCCAGTGGGGGTTTAAGGGCAGGTGTGCCTCCGCCGTCTCTGGCAGACAGCTCCAGTTGCAAGGCAGCAGAAGAGAACAGGGAGGCTTGCCGGGCGCTGCATTCGGGGGCCCCCACGAGGTTTTCCGCAAGCCTTACACTCTGAAATGTGCTCAAAAAAATGAGCCCGGCTTGTCAGGAGTGGGATTTGAACCCACGCCTCCAATCGGAGACCAGAACACCCAAATGCAGGGAAGAGCTGCGCCTC
>NC_090924.1:693453400-693455900 GCF_040938575.1 Ambystoma mexicanum | reverse complement strand
TCTCTCCACGGCCTGACCCCTGCGTGTCACGTGGCCTGCCCCTGGCGCAAGCGCAGAGGACTGAGCTGCCTCTCAAGCAGAGAAACAAGAAGAAGAGCGGCAGCCTTCGCTGGCCAAAGGCCATCTGCTGCCGCTCGATCTGGCTCGATCAGGCGAGATATATGTGGCCGACCGGCCTAGAGCGCAAACCTGTGCTGCTCAGGGTGGGCAGCTTCCCAGCAGGAGGATGTGTCTTGAAAGCCGACAGAGGCAAGAAGGCGCACTCCCTCAGCCCGCTCCAACCTCTGGATTCCTGCGAATTTCAGAAGAGAACTCTGGGGCAGCATGGCTTCTGTCATCTCCCAACAGCCTCTCTGTTCTTGCTATGTAAATACCTTTACATCCCCCGAACTGAGCATGTCTGTTTTTTTATTTTTATTTTGCTGAGGTGTGGTGCCTTCAACGACCGACAGGTGGCAGGAGAGCACTTTCTCCAACTGTGAAGGGGACTTTTTTCACTTCCTGAGTAGACTGGGCTCAGTGACATATGCCACCAAGCCAGCCACTAGAAAATGCAGGTTTTGCAGCCGTGGGCCAGTGGGGGTTTAAGGGCAGGTGTGCCTCCGGCGTCTCTGGCAGACAACTCCAGTTGCAAGGCAGCAGAAGAGAACAGGGAGGCTTGCCGGGCGCTGCATTCGGGGGCCCCCACGAGGTTTTCCGCAAGCCTTACACTCTGAAATGTGCTCAAAAAAATGAGCCCGGCTTGTCAGGAGTGGGATTTGAACCCACGCCTCCAATCGGAGACCAGAACACCCAGATGCAGGGAAGAGCTGTGCCTCTTGAGTCTGGCGCCTTAGACCACTCGGCCACCCTGACAGCTATGGGCAGGATTGGGAAAGATTCTTCAGTACCCAATGTCGCCAGGTGCCAGCGCCGGTTTTCATGCCCCGATCTCTGCATCAAAAGTACCCAAACACTCACTTAAGGACCCAGGGATGGCAGGAAACGCCCACTGATGGAGCCAGTGGACAGTTTGCAGGGTGCAAATAAGGGCTGGCCTCAGATCACTCATGGCGTAGTGCCGGCCTGTCCATACCTGTCGAAACCTGCATGCGGTCAAATGTGTCCGATTGACATTGTGGAAATAAAAAGAAACCAGCACCATGTTTCTGCCCGGTCTCGAACCGGGGACCTTTCGTGTGTTAGGCGAATGTGATAACCACTACACTACAGAAACAGCTCTGGTAGACTGCGCTCTAGTGTGCTGGGACAGCTTTCAGCTGAAAGGCTTTGTGGCACTGATGTCTCATGGGGCCCGCTGGTACCTGCCAGGTGGCACACACCAACGTGAAAGTTTGGCGCAAGCCTGCGCCGGACCTACATGGCAGCACTCACAGCACCTCACACACAGGCTGCAGACACATACAAAAGACCAAGCTGGATGCAACAGTGGCGCGAGCCATGGCAGTCCCCTCCCAGAAGGCATGTCCAAACCTTTATACATCAGCTCGCCGCCAGCGCATCATTACAAAGGAGGGGGAATTTCCAACACTGCCTCTTGGGCCATGGGCTTAAAAGCAGCCAACCATTGGCGACGGGCATCGAACCAGATACGGTCACGCACAAACTATTTTTGGGGGGGAATTGGGGACTCTGTGTTTTTTGTTTTCGGCGCTCCAAAAAAAAAGGGCTCGTCAGGGATTTGAACCCGGGAACTCTCGCACCCTAAGCGAGAATCATACCCCTAGACCAACGAGCCACCGCATGCAGAGAACAGTGAGGGGGAGGGGGGTGGTCTGCTTACCTCACTTGGCGCACTGCCCCAGTCGCTCCACGGCCTGACCCCTGCGTGTCACGTGGCCTGCCCCTGGCGCAAGCGCAGAGGACTGAGCTGCCTCTCAAGCAGAGAAACAAGAAGAAGAGCGGCAGCCTTCGCTGGCCAAAGGCCATCTGCTGCCGCTCGATCGGGCTCGATCAGGCGAGATATATGTGGCCGACCGGCCTAGAGCGCAAACCTGTACTGCTCAGGGTGGGCAGCTTCCCAGCAGGAGGATGTGTCTTGAAAGCCGACAGAGGCAAGAAGGCGCACTCCCTCAGCCCGCTCCAACCTCTGGATTCCTGCGAATTTCAGAAGAGAACTCTGGGGCAGCATGGCTTCTGTCATCTCCCAACAGCCTCTCTGTTCTTGCTATGTAAATACCTTTACATCCCCCGAACTGAGCATGTCTGTTTTTTTATTTTTATTTTCATTTTGCTGAGGTGTGGTGCCTTCAACGACCGACAGGTGGCAGGAGAGCACTTTCTCCAACTGTGAAGGGGACTTTTTTCACTTCCTGAGTAGACTGGGCTCAGTGACATATGCCACCAAGCCAGCCACTAGAAAATGCAGGTTTTGCAGCCGTGGGCCAGTGGGGGTTTAAGGGCAGGTGTGCCTCCGGCGTCTCTGGCAGACAGCTCCAGTTGCAAGGCAGCAGAAGAGAACAGGGAGGCTTGCCGGGCGCTGCATTCGGGGGCCCCCACG
>NC_090924.1:693400900-693403400 GCF_040938575.1 Ambystoma mexicanum | reverse complement strand
GCTGCTCAGGGTGGGCAGCTTCCCAGCAGGAGGATGTGTCTTGAAAGCCGACAGAGGCAAGAAGGCGCACTCCCTCAGCCCGCTCCAACCTCTGGATTCCTGCGAATTTCAGAAGAGAACTCTGGGGCAGCATGGCTTCTGTCATCTCCCAACAGCCTCTCTGTTCTTGCTATGTAAATACCTTTACATCCCCCGAACTGAGCATGTCTGTTTTTTTATTTTTATTTTGCTGAGGTGTGGTGCCTTCAACGACCGACAGGTGGCAGGAGAGCACTTTCTCCAACTGTGAAGGGGACTTTTTTCACTTCCTGAGTAGACTGGGCTCAGTGACATATGCCACCAAGCCAGCCACTAGAAAATGCAGGTTTTGCAGCCGTGGGCCAGTGGGGGTTTAAGGGCAGGTGTGCCTCCGGCGTCTCTGGCAGACAGCTCCAGTTGCAAGGCAGCAGAAGAGAACAGGGAGGCTTGCCGGGCGCTGCATTCGGGGGCCCCCACGAGGTTTTCCGCAAGCCTTACACTCTGAAATGTGCTCAAAAAAATGAGCCCGGCTTGTCAGGAGTGGGATTTGAACCCACGCCTCCAATCGGAGACCAGAACACCCAGATGCAGGGAAGAGCTGTGTCTCTTGAGTCTGGCGCCTTAGACCACTCGGCCACCCTGACAGCTATGGGCAGGATTGGGAAAGATTATTCAGTACCCAATGTCGCCAGGTGCCAGCGCCGGTTTTCATGCCCCGATCTCTGCATCAAAAGTACCCAAACACTCACTTAAGGACCAAGGGATGGCAGGAAACGCCCACTGATGGAGCCAGTGGACAGTTTGCAGGGTGCAAATAAGGGCTGGCCTCAGATCACTCATGGCGTAGTGCCGGCCTGTCCATACCTGTCGAAACCTGCATGCGGTCAAATGTGTCCGATTGACATTGTGGAAATAAAAAGAAACCAGCACCATGTTTCTGCCCGGTCTCGAACCGGGGACCTTTCGTGTGTTAGGCTAATGTGATAACCACTACACTACAGAAACAGCTCTGGTAGACTGCGCTCTAGTGTGCTGGGACAGCTTTCAGCTGAAAGGCTTTGTGGCACTGATGTCTCATGGGGCCCGCTGGTACCTGCCAGGTGGCACACACCAACGTGAAAGTTTGGCGCAAGCCTGCGCCGGACCTACATGGCAGCACTCACAGCACCTCACACACAGGCTGCAGACACATACAAAAGACCAAGCTGGATGCAACAGTGGCGCGAGCCATGGCAGTCCCCACCCAGAAGGCATGTCCAAACCTTTATACATCAGCTCGCCGCCAGCGCATCATTACAAAGGAGGGGGAATTTCCAACACTGCCTCTTGGGCCATGGGCTTAAAAGCAGCCAACCATTGGCGACGGGCATCGAACCAGATACGGTCACGCACAAACTATTTTTGGGGGGGAATTGGGGACCCTGTGTTTTTTGTTTTCGGCGCTCCAAAAAAAAAGGGCTCGTCAGGGATTTGAACCCGGGAACTCTCGCACCCTAAGCGAGAATCATACCCCTAGACCAACGAGCCACCGCATGCAGAGAACAGTGAGGGGGAGGGGGGTGGTCTGCTTACCTCACTTGGCGCCATGCCCCAGTCGCTCCACGGCCTGACCCCTGCGTGTCACGTGGCCTGCCCCTGGCGCAAGCGCAGAGGACTGAGCTGCCTCTCAAGCAGAGAAACAAGAAGAAGAGCGGCAGCCTTCGCTGGCCAAAGGCCATCTGCTGCCGCTCGATCGGGCTCGATCAGGCGAGATATATGTGGCCGACCGGCCTAGAGCGCAAACCTGTACTGCTCAGGGTGGGCAGCTTCCCAGCAGGAGGATGTGTCTTGAAAGCCGACAGAGGCAAGAAGGCGCACTCCCTCAGCCAGCTCCAACCTCTGGATTCCTGCGAATTTCAGAAGAGAACTCTGGGGCAGCATGGCTTCTGTCATCTCCCAACAGCCTCTCTGTTCTTGCTATGTAAATACCTTTACATCCCCCGAACTGAGCATGTCTGTTTTTTTATTTTTATTTTGCTGAGGTGTGGTGCCTTCAACGACCGACAGGTGGCAGGAGAGCACTTTCTCCAACTGTGAAGGGGACTTTTTTCACTTCCTGAGTAGACTTGGCTCAGTGACATATGCCACCAAGCCAGCCACTAGAAAATGCAGGTTTTGCAGCCGTGGGCCAGTGGGGGTTTAAGGGCAGGTGTGCCTCCGGCGTCTCTGGCAGACAGCTCCAGTTGCAAGGCAGCAGAAGAGAACAGGGAGGCTTGCCGGGTGCTGCATTCGGGGGCCCCCACGAGGTTTTCCGCAAGCCTTACACTCTGAAATGTGCTCAAAAAAATGAGCCCGGCTTGTCAGGAGTGGGATTTGAACCCACGCCTCCAATCGGAGACCAGAACACCCAGATGCAGGGAAGAGCTGCGCCTCTTGAGTCTGGCGCCTTAGACCACTCGGCCACCCTGACAGCTATGGGCAGGATTGGGAAAGATTCTTCAGT
>NC_090924.1:693358400-693360900 GCF_040938575.1 Ambystoma mexicanum | reverse complement strand
GATTACTCATGGCGTAGTGCCGGCCTGTCCATACCTGTCGAAACCTGCATGCGGTCAAATGTGTCCGATTGACATTGTGGAAATAAAAAGAAACCAGCACCATGTTTCTGCCCGGTCTCGAACCGGGGACCTTTTGCGTGTTAGGCGAATGTGATAACCACTACACTACAGAAACAGCTCTGGTAGGCTGCGCTCTAGTGTGCTGGGACAGCTTTCAGTTGAAAGGCTTTGTGGCACTGATGTCTCAGGGGGCCCGCTGGTACCTGCCAGGTGTCACACACCAACGTGAAAGTTTGGCGCAAGCCTGCGCCGGACCTACATGGCAGCACTCACAGCACCTCACACACAGGCTGCAGACACATACAAAAGACCAAGCTGGATGCAACAGTGGCGCGAGCCATGGCAGTCCCCACCCAGAAGGCATGTCCAAACCTTTATACATCAGCTCGCCGCCAGCGCATCATTACAAAGGAGGGGGAATTTCCAACACTGCCTCTTGGGCTTAAAAGCAGCCAACCATTGGCGACGGGCATCGAACCAGATACGGTCACGCACAAACTATTTTTGGGGGGGAATTGGGGACTCTGTGTTTTTTGTTTTCGGCGCTCCAAAAAAAAGGGCTCGTCCGGGATTTGAACCCGGGACCTCTCGCACCCTAAGCGAGAATCATACCCCTAGACCAACGAGCCACCGCATGCAGAGAGCAGTGAGGGGGAGGGGGGTGGTCTGCTTATCTCACTTGGCGCCATGCCCCAGTCTCTCCACGGCCTGACCCCTGCGTGTCACGTGGCCTGCCCCTGGCGCAAGCGCAGAGGACTGAGCTGCCTCTCAAGCAGAGAAACAAGAAGAAGAGCGGCAGCCTTCGCTGGCCAAAGGCCATCTGCTGCCGCT
Organism: Ambystoma mexicanum; assembly: GCF_040938575.1. Lineage (NCBI taxonomy): Eukaryota > Metazoa > Chordata > Amphibia > Caudata > Ambystomatidae > Ambystoma > Ambystoma mexicanum. The sequence continues at coordinate 693,360,009 of NC_090924.1, read as the reverse complement.
CGATCGGGCTCGATCAGGCGAGATATATGTGGCCGACCGGCCTAGAGCGCAAACCTGTGCTGCTCAGGGTGGGCAGCTTCCCAGCAGGAGGATGTGTCTTGAAAGCCGACAGAGGCAAGAAGGCGCACTCCCTCAGCCCGCTCCAACCTCTGGATTCCTGCGAATTTCAGAAGAGAACTCTGGGGCAGCATGGCTTCTGTCATCTCCCAACAGCCTCTCTGTTCTTGCTATGTAAATACCTTTACATCCCCCGAACTGAGCATGTCTGTTTTTTTATTTTTATTTTGCTGAGGTGTGGTGCCTTCAACGACCGACAGGTGGCAGGAGAGCACTTTCTCCAACTGTGAAGGGGACTTTTTTCACTTCCTGAGTAGACTGGGCTCAGTGACATATGCCACCAAGCCAGCCACTAGAAAATGCAGGTTTTGCAGCCGTGGGCCAGTGGGGGTTTAAGGGCAGGTGTGCCTCCGGCGTCTCTGGCAGACAGCTCCAGTTGCAAGGCAGCAGAAGAGAACAGGGAGGCTTGCCGGGCGCTGCATTCGGGGCCCCCACGAGGTTTTCCGCAAGCCTTACACTCTGAAATGTGCTCAAAAAAATGAGCCCGGCTTGTCAGGAGTGGGATTTGAACCCACGCCTCCAATCGGAGACCAGAACACCCATATGCAGGGAAGAGCTGTGCCTCTTGAGTCTGGCGCCTTAGACCACTCGGCCACCCTGACAGCTATGGGCAGGATTGGGAAAGATTCTTCAGTACCCAATGTCGCCACGTGCCAGCGCCGGTTTTCATGCCCCGATCTCTGCATCAAAAGTACCCAAACACTCACTTAAGGACCCAGGGATGGCAGGAAACGCCCACTGATGGAGCCAGTGGACAGTTTTCAGGGTGCAAATAAGGGCTGGCCTCAGATCACTCATGGCGTAGTGCCGGCCTGTCCATACCTGTCGAAACCTGCATGCGGTCAAATGTGTCCGATTGACATTGTGGAAATAAAAAGAAACCAGCACCATGTTTCTGCCCGGTCTCGAACCGGGGACCTTTCGCATGTTAGGCGAATGTGATAACCACTACACTACAGAAACAGCTCTGGTAGGCTGCGCTCTAGTGTGCTGGGACAGCTTTCAGTTGAAAGGCTTTGTGGCACTGATGTCTCATGGGGCCCGCTGGTACCTGCCAGGTGTCACACACCAACGTGAAAGTTTGGCGCAAGCCTGCGCCGGACCTACATGGCAGCACTCACAGCACCTCACACACAGGCTGCAGACACATACAAAAGACCAAGCTGGATGCAACAGTGGCGCGAGCCATGGCAGTCCCCACCCAGAAGGCATGTCCAAACCTTTATACATCAGCTCGCCGCCAGCGCATCATTACAAAGGAGGGGGAATTTCCAACACTGCCTCTTGGGCCATGGGCTTAAAAGCAGCCAACCATTGGCGACGGGCATCGAACCAGATACGGTCACGCACAAACTATTTTTGGGGGGGAATTGGGGACTCTGTGTTTTTTGTTTTCGGCGCTCCAAAAAAAAGGGCTCGTCCGGGATTTGAACCCGGGACCTCTCGCACCCTAAGCGAGAATCATACCCCTAGACCAACGAGCCACCGCATG
>NC_090924.1:693348400-693350900 GCF_040938575.1 Ambystoma mexicanum | reverse complement strand
CTGACCCCTGCGTGTCACGTGGCCTGCCCCTGGCGCAAGCGCAGAGGACTGAGCTGCCTCTCAAGCAGAGAAACAAGAAGAAGAGCGGCAGCCTTCGCTGGCCAAAGGCCATCTGCTGCCGCTCGATCGGGCTCGATCAGGCGAGATATATGTGGCCGACCGGCCTAGAGCGCAAACCTGTGCTGCTCAGGGTGGGCAGCTTCCCAGCAGGAGGATGTGTCTTGAAAGCCGACAGAGGCAAGAAGGCGCACTCCCTCAGCCCGCTCCAACCTCTGGATTCCTGCGAATTTCAGAAGAGAACTCTGGGGCAGCATGGCTTCTGTCATCTCCCAACAGCCTCTCTGTTCTTGCTATGTAAATACCTTTACATCCCCCGAACTGAGCATGTCTGTTTTTTTATTTTTATTTTGCTGAGGTGTGGTGCCTTCAACGACCGACAGGTGGCAGGAGAGCACTTTCTCCAACTGTGAAGGGGACTTTTTTCACTTCCTGAGTAGACTGGGCTCAGTGACATATGCCACCAAGCCAGCCACTAGAAAATGCAGGTTTTGCAGCCGTGGGCCAGTGGGGGTTTAAGGGCAGGTGTGCCTCCGGCGTCTCTGGCAGACAGCTCCAGTTGCAAGGCAGCAGAAGAGAACAGGGAGGCTTGCCGGGCGCTGCATTCGGGGCCCCCACGAGGTTTTCCGCAAGCCTTACACTCTGAAATGTGCTCAAAAAAATGAGCCCGGCTTGTCAGGAGTGGGATTTGAACCCACGCCTCCAATCGGAGACCAGAACACCCATATGCAGGGAAGAGCTGTGCCTCTTGAGTCTGGCGCCTTAGACCACTCGGCCACCCTGACAGCTATGGGCAGGATTGGGAAAGATTCTTCAGTACCCAATGTCGCCACGTGCCAGCGCCGGTTTTCATGCCCCGATCTCTGCATCAAAAGTACCCAAACACTCACTTAAGGACCCAGGGATGGCAGGAAACGCCCACTGATGGAGCCAGTGGACAGTTTTCAGGGTGCAAATAAGGGCTGGCCTCAGATCACTCATGGCGTAGTGCCGGCCTGTCCATACCTGTCGAAACCTGCATGCGGTCAAATGTGTCCGATTGACATTGTGGAAATAAAAAGAAACCAGCACCATGTTTCTGCCCGGTCTCGAACCGGGGACCTTTCGCATGTTAGGCGAATGTGATAACCACTACACTACAGAAACAGCTCTGGTAGGCTGCGCTCTAGTGTGCTGGGACAGCTTTCAGTTGAAAGGCTTTGTGGCACTGATGTCTCATGGGGCCCGCTGGTACCTGCCAGGTGTCACACACCAACGTGAAAGTTTGGCGCAAGCCTGCGCCGGACCTACATGGCAGCACTCACAGCACCTCACACACAGGCTGCAGACACATACAAAAGACCAAGCTGGATGCAACAGTGGCGCGAGCCATGGCAGTCCCCACCCAGAAGGCATGTCCAAACCTTTATACATCAGCTCGCCGCCAGCGCATCATTACAAAGGAGGGGGAATTTCCAACACTGCCTCTTGGGCCATGGGCTTAAAAGCAGCCAACCATTGGCGACGGGCATCGAACCAGATACGGTCACGCACAAACTATTTTTGGGGGGGAATTGGGGACTCTGTGTTTTTTGTTTTCGGCGCTCCAAAAAAAAGGGCTCGTCCGGGATTTGAACCCGGGACCTCTCGCACCCTAAGCGAGAATCATACCCCTAGACCAACGAGCCACCGCATGCAGAGAGCAGTGAGGGGGAGGGGGGTGGTCTGCTTACCTCACTTGGCGCCATGCCCCAGTCTCTCCACGGCCTGACCCCTGCGTGTCACGTGGCCTGCCCCTGGCGCAAGCGCAGAGGACTGAGCTGCCTCTCAAGCAGAGAAACAAGAAGAAGAGCGGCAGCCTTCGCTGGCCAAAGGCCATCTGCTGCCGCTCGATCGGGCTCGATCAGGCGAGATATATGTGGCCGACCGGCCTAGAGCGCAAACCTGTGCTGCTCAGGGTGGGCAGCTTCCCAGCAGGAGGATGTGTCTTGAAAGCCGACAGAGGCAAGAAGGCGCACTCCCTCAGCCCGCTCCAACCTCTGGATTCCTGCGAATTTCAGAAGAGAACTCTGGGGCAGCATGGCTTCTGTCATCTCCCAACAGCCTCTCTGTTCTTGCTATGTAAATACCTTTACATCCCCCGAACTGAGCATGTCTGTTTTTTTATTTTTATTTTGCTGAGGTGTGGTGCCTTCAACGACCGACAGGTGGCAGGAGAGCACTTTCTCCAACTGTGAAGGGGACTTTTTTCACTTCCTGAGTAGACTGGGCTCAGTGACATATGCCACCAAGCCAGCCACTAGAAAATGCAGGTTTTGCAGCCGTGGGCCAGTGGGGGTTTAAGGGCAGGTGTGCCTCCGGCGTCTCTGGCAGACAGCTCCAGTTGCAAGGCAGCAGAAGAGAACAGGGAGGCTTGCCGGGCGCTGCATTCGGGGCCCCCACGAGGTTTTCCGCAAGCCTTACA
>NC_090924.1:693333400-693335900 GCF_040938575.1 Ambystoma mexicanum | reverse complement strand
TTTAAGGGCAGGTGTGCCTCCGGCGTCTCTGGCAGACAGCTCCAGTTGCAAGGCAGCAGAAGAGAACAGGGAGGCTTGCTGGGCGCTGCATTCGGGGGCCCCCACGAGGTTTTCCGCAAGCCTTACACTCTGAAATGTGCTCAAAAAAATGAGCCCGGCTTGTCAGGAGTGGGATTTGAACCCACGCCTCCAATCGGAGACCAGAACACCCAGATGCAGGGAAGAGCTGCGCCTCTTGAGTCTGGCGCCTTAGACCACTCGGCCACCCTGACAGCTATGGGCAGGATTGGGAAAGATTCTTCAGTACCCAATGTCGCCACGTGCCAGCGCCGGTTTTCATGCCCCGATCTCTGCATCAAAAGTACCCAAACAATCACTTAAGGACCCAGGGATGGCAGGAAACGCCCACTGATGGAGCCAGTGGACAGTTTGCAGGGTGCAAATAAGGGCTGGCCTCAGATTACTCATGGCGTAGTGCCGGCCTGTCCATACCTGTCGAAACCTGCATGCGGTCAAATGTGTCCGATTGACATTGTGGAAATAAAAAGAAACCAGCACCATGTTTCTGCCCGGTCTCGAACCGGGGACCTTTTGCATGTTAGGCGAATGTGATAACCACTACACTACAGAAACAGCTCTGGTAGGCTGCGCTCTAGTGTGCTGGGACAGCTTTCAGTTGAAAGGCTTTGTGGCACTGATGTCTCAGGGGGCCCGCTGGTACCTGCCAGGTGTCACACACCAACGTGAAAGTTTGGCGCAAGCCTGCGCCGGACCTACATGGCAGCACTCACAGCACCTCACACACAGGCTGCAGACACATACAAAAGACCAAGCTGGATGCAACAGTGGCACGAGCCATGGCAGTCCCCACCCAGAAGGCATGTCCAAACCTTTATACATCAGCTCGCCGCCAGCGCATCATTACAAAGGAGGGGGAATTTCCAACACTGCCTCTTGGGCCATGGGCTTAAAAGCAGCCAACCATTGGCGACGGGCATCGAACCAGATACGGTCACGCACAAACTATTTTTGGGGGGGAATTGGGGACTCTGTGTTTTTTGTTTTCGGCGCTCCAAAAAAAAGGGCTCGTCCGGGATTTGAACCCGGGACCTCTCGCACCCTAAGCGAGAATCATACCCCTAGACCAACGAGCCACCGCATGCAGAGAGCAGTGAGGGGGAGGGGGGTGGTCTGCTTACCTCACTTGGCGCCATGCCCCAGTCTCTCCAAGGCCTGACCCCTGCGTGTCACGTGGCCTGCCCCTGGCGCAAGCGCAGAGGACTGAGCTGCCTCTCAAGCAGAGAAACAAGAAGAAGAGCGGCAGCCTTCGCTGGCCAAAGGCCATCTGCTGCCGCTCGATCGGGCTCGATCAGGCGAGATATATGTGGCCGACCGGCCTAGAGCGCAAACCTGTGCTGCTCAGGGTGGGCAGCTTCCCAGCAGGAGGATGTGTCTTGAAAGCCGACAGAGGCAAGAAGGCGCACTCCCTCAGCCCGCTCCAACCTCTGGATTCCTGCGAATTTCAGAAGAGAACTCTGGGGCAGCATGGCTTCTGTCATCTCCCAACAGCCTCTCTGTTCTTGCTATGTAAATACCTTTACATCCCCCGAACTGAGCATGTCTGTTTTTTTATTTTTATTTTGCTGAGGTGTGGTGCCTTCAACGACCGACAGGTGGCAGGAGAGCACTTTCTCCAACTGTGAAGGGGACTTTTTTCACTTCCTGAGTAGACTGGGCTCAGTGACATATGCCACCAAGCCAGCCACTAGAAAATGCAGGTTTTGCAACCGTGGGCCAGTGGGGGTTTAAGGGCAGGTGTGCCTCCGGCGTCTCTGGCAGACAGCTCCAGTTGCAAGGCAGCAGAAGAGAACAGGGAGGCTTGCCGGGCGCTGCATTCGGGGGCCCCCACGAGGTTTTCCGCAAGCCTTACACTCTGAAATGTGCTCAAAAAAATGAGCCCGGCTTGTCAGGAGTGGGATTTGAACCCACGCCTCCAATCGGAGACCAGAACACCCAGATGCAGGGAAGAGCTGCGCCTCTTGAGTCTGGCGCCTTAGACCACTCGGCCACCCTGACAGCTATGGGCAGGATTGGGAAAGATTCTTCAGTACCCAATGTCGCCAGGTGCCAGCGCCGGTTTTCATGCCCCGATCTCTGCATCAAAAGTACCCAAACACTCACTTAAGGACCCAGGGATAGCAGGAAACGCCCACTGATGGAGCCAGTGGACAGTTTGCAGGGTGCAAATAAGGGCTGGCCTCAGATCACTCATGGCGTAGTGCCGGCCTGTCCATACCTGTCGAAACCTGCATGCGGTCAAATGTGTCCGATTGACATTGTGGAAATAAAAAGAAACCAGCACCATGTTTCTGCCCGGTCTCGAACCGGGGACCTTTCGCGTGTTAGGCGAATGTGATACCACTACACTACAGAAACAGCTCTGGTAGGCTGCGCTCTAGTGTGCTGGGACAGCTTTCAGTTGAAAGGCTTTGTGGCACTG
>NC_090924.1:693278400-693280900 GCF_040938575.1 Ambystoma mexicanum | reverse complement strand
CAACAGCCTCTCTGTTCTTGCTATGTAAATACCTTTACATCCCCCGAACTGAGCATGTCTGTTTTTTTATTTTTATTTTGCTGAGGTGTGGTGCCTTCAACGACCGACAGGTGGCAGGAGAGCACTTTCTCCAACTGTGAAGGGGACTTTTTTCACTTCCTGAGTAGACTGGGCTCAGTGACATATGCCACCAAGCCAGCCACTAGAAAATGCAGGTTTTGCAGCTGTGGGCCAGTGGGGGTTTAAGGGCAGGTGTGCCTCCGGCGTCTCTGGCAGACAGCTCCAGTTGCAAGGCAGCAGAAGAGAACAGGGAGGCTTGCCGGGCGCTGCATTCGGGGGCCCCCACGAGGTTTTCCGCAAGCCTTACACTCTGAAATGTGCTCAAAAAAATGAGCCCGGCTTGTCAGGAGTGGGATTTGAACCCACGCCTCCAATCGGAGACCAGAACACCCAGATGCAGGGAAGAGCTGCGCCTCTTGAGTCTGGCGCCTTAGACCACTCGGCCACCCTGACAGCTATGGGCAGGATTGGGAAAGATTCTTCAGTACCCAATGTCGCCACGTGCCAGCGCCGGTTTTCATGCCCCGATCTCTGCATCAAAAGTACCCAAACACTCACTTAAGGACCCAGGGATGGCAGGAAACGCCCACTGATGGAGCCAGTGGACAGTTTGCAGGGTGCAAATAAGGGCTGGCCTCAGATCACTCATGGCGTAGTGCCGGCCTGTCCATACCTGTCGAAACCTGCATGCGGTCAAATGTGTCCGATTGACATTGTGGAAATAAAAAGAAACCAGCACCATGTTTCAGCCCGGTCTCGAACCGGGGACCTTTCGCGTGTTAGGCGAATGTGATAACCACTACACTACAGAAACAGCTCTGCTAGGCTGCGCTCTAGTGTGCTGGGACAGCTTTCAGTTGAAAGGCTTTGTGGCACTGATGTCTCATGGGGCCCGCTGGTACCTGCCAGGTGGCACACACCAACGTGAAAGTTTGGCGCAAGCCTGCGCCGGACCTACATGGCAGCACTCACAGCACCTCACACACAGGCTGCAGACACATACAAAAGACCAAGCTGGATGCAACAGTGGCGCGAGCCATGGCAGTCCCCACCCAGAAGGCATGTCCAAACCTTTATACATCAGCTCGCCGGCCAGCGCATCATTACAAAGGAGGGGGAATTTCCAACACTGCCTCTTGGGCCATGGGCTTAAAAGCAGCCAACCATTGGCGACGGGCATCGAACCAGATACGGTCACGCACAAACTATTTTTGGGGGGGAATTGGGGACTCTGTGTTTTTTGTTTTCGGCGCTCCAAAAAAAAGGGCTCGTCCGGGATTTGAACCCTGGACCTCTCGCACCCTAAGCGAGAATCATACCCCTAGACCAACGAGCCACCGCATGCAGAGAGCAGTGAGGGGGAGGGGGGTGGTCTGCTTACCTCACTTGGCGCCATGCCCCAGTCTCTCCACGGCCTGACCCCTGCGTGTCACGTGGCCTGCCCCTGGCGCAAGCGCAGAGGACTGAGCTGCCTCTCAAGCAGAGAAACAAGAAGAAGAGCGGCAGCCTTCGCTGGCCAAAGGCCATCTGCTGCCGCTCGATCGGGCTCGATCAGGCGAGATATATGGGGCCGGCCGGCCTAGAGCGCAAACCTGTGCTGCTCAGGGTGGGCAGCTTCCCAGCAGGAGGATGTGTCTTGAAAGCCGACAGAGGCAAGAAGGCGCACTCCCTCAGCCCGCTCCAACCTCTGGATTCCTGCGAATTTCAGAAGAGAACTCTGGGGCAGCATGGCTTCTGTCATCTCCCAACAGCCTCTCTGTTCTTGCTATGTAAATACCTTTACATCCCCCGAACTGAGCATGTCTGTTTTTTTATTTTTATTTTGCTGAGGTGTGGTGCCTTCAACGACCGACAGGTGGCAGGAGAGCACTTTCTCCAACTGTGAAGGGGACTTTTTTCACTTCCTGAGTAGACTGGGCTCAGTGACATATGCCACCAAGCCAGCCACTAGAAAATGCAGGTTTTGCAGCCGTGGGCCAGTGGGGGTTTAAGGGCAGGTGTGCCTCCGGCGTCTCTGGCAGACAGCTCCAGTTGCAAGGCAGCAGAAGAGAACAGGGAGGCTTGCCGGGCGCTGCATTCGGGGGCCCCCACGAGGTTTTCCGCAAGCCTTACACTCTGAAATGTGCTCAAAAAAATGAGCCCGGCTTGTCAGGAGTGGGATTTGAACCCACGCCTCCAATCGGAGACCAGAACACCCAGATGCAGGGAAGAGCTGCGCCTCTTGAGTCTGGCGCCTTAGACCACTCGGCCACCCTGACAGCTATGGGCAGGATTGGGAAAGATTCTTCAGTACCCAATGTCGCCAGGTGCCAGCGCCGGTTTTCATGCCCCGATCTCTGCATCAAAAGTACCCAAACACTCACTTAAGGACCCAGGGATGGCAGGAAACGCCCACTGATGGAGCCAGTGGACAGTTTGCAGGGTGCAAATAAGGGCTGGC
>NC_090924.1:693245900-693258400 GCF_040938575.1 Ambystoma mexicanum | reverse complement strand
GTACCAGGGTATTTGGTCGTCTGGTAAATGAACAAACTCTTCTCGTGGCGGGTGCCTGGGCCGTGACCCTCTAGGCCAAGCGCGAGAGGTGAAGGACGGGAGCCTGGTTTTCCATTCTCCCACTTCAGTCCCCCCTCTGGTCGACTTGTCGACCACAAACATATCCTTCTCGTTATCTCCTCTTACTCTCCATATCTTAGTTATCCCTCCGAGGTGTCCATAATGGTTTACATGATCTTCAAATGACCAATACATATATTCACATGTTCCTCCAGGAGTACAGTATACCCATCTTCCTATGTAGCTCCTGGGGTTCCTTGGGTTCTCGATCTTCACCGATGGTGGATCCAGATGGTTGGTGATGATTTGGGTGCGCAACTTCTCCCTCTCTTGTATTATCACCCCTGTATGCTGGCCATCATCTGCTGGCATCAAGGGGTGCATTCCCACCATTTCCAGCAACTCGTCAGTCGTGCGTGCCTTCCGGGCTTTCCAAAATCTAATTATGATCAGAGTAGCTCCAGCCAAAATAGTACACCCCACTATTATTTTCAGTCCATCTGACAGCCAAGATGGCATCCATGACCATAATAGTGAAAACCAGCTCTCATCCTTGTTTACACCGTTACTCTCGTCCATCATTTTGGAGTGCATCTGGGCCAATTGTGAAACTGCTTCTGTCAGTGTACCATTGTCAGCATCGTTTGCAGGTATGAACGTGCAGCAAGATTGTCCTATCTTTGCACAAACTCCTCCTTCCATTGCTGTGAGAAGGTCCAGTACATATCTGTTCTGTAGTGCTACCATCCTTACAGCTCGCAGCTCCTCTTTAATTGCGTTGAACCCATTTACTGTAGAATTGATGGTCATCATTAGTTCCCATCTGGTTATTTGGAGCCATTTTGCGTTTGCGTATGCCTGCAGTCCCGGATGTATTATTGAGGAGAAAAACATTGCTGCTCTGCTGAATAGTCTGTGTTCTGGCGGTATTGACGTTAGTTCCGTTTCCGACCTTCCCCACAGGTAATTTCCTGTCAGTGGCTCTCCTTGTCGTTTTCTCCTATTTAGGACAGTATCCTCGCTGTTGGTCTTGTTCTCTTGCTCCTTCTGGAGTGGTGCAGATCTCTTTCGTCTCTTATCCCCTTCATCCATTTTAGGAAATTTCGCCACATTGACATGCTTCTTAGGTACCACTAGTGATGGTACATTGACGTGTACCATTGTGCACACACCATTCCACAGGGGAGGCAGTGTATGATATGCCTTTTCTCCACAGGCCCAATAATGGTCCATTATTACTGCTGTTCCCGCACCCCCCTCAGGTAACTCCATCACGCTTGCACAATTGGTGTTATATCCTACGTCCACCTCTCCTTTATGCTGGTAACATACTTTGGGCGCAGTCAATGGTAATATTGTTATTGGGTCTTCATCTTCTTCTACCCACGTGAGCATTGGTACGTACTTGATCCACGTCGTCCAACATCGATGATTGTGTGTCTCGATGGTTGAGATAGTTTCTTTTGTTACCATGTTGCTGCCAATTACTCCTATCTCCCAGCTGTTGTCCAGATACACCTTTCCTGTTATCGTCAGTAGCGGCCTCTCCCAGCATCCTTGTTTACCCGGAACTTCAGTGGCGTACCAATCACATGGTAGATACTGCAGTGTTACCTTCTTTGTTTCTCCTTTTGCAGGGCCACTTGTTATGTATTTGAATGCTTCAGCATGTAAACTGGTCTTGTGGTAACTCAGATAGGTCTTAAGGAAGTTGTTTTCATATGGGTATGAGTCTCGTGTTTTCCACGTCATGTGCACTACTGTTCCTTGAAATCTTCCTTTCGTTTGGAACAGGGCCAAATATATTATGCACTGTGCTGTCTTTTCATCTATTTCAGTGGCAACAAATGTTCGTGAAGCGCTCATGGCGTATGGTATTAATGAGCAAACGTAACAGCTATCCTCAGTTGTCTGCTTACCAATGCGGGTCATGTGCTGGTACCATATGTTGTTTGTGACGTGTGCTGAATCTTGTACATAATTATCAATACCTTTATTGTCAGAGTATGTGCTGCGTTTAACTCTATTTTGCTTGGGCGCAATGTTACTATTACCACCTGACGTAACACCTGTTGCAGCAGGGAACGGGGGTATATTAGGTTTGGGTGCAGCAATAAAATGGATAGCATAGCTGTACTGCCAGACAGAGGCAGCCAAGAACCCGGTGACCATAAAAATCCCTATTAGTTTTATTACATATGCTAATTTCACCGGCATTTTTGCTCTTACCTTGCTGCAGTCCTGGCAGCGTATTCTTGTGATGTTAAAGTTGCCCGCCTAAAAATTCTCAAAAGTGCTCGTTATTAAATGTTAGTTTTGTTTCTTTAAGCTCTCCCTATCAAGTAGTCATTCAGTGCCCAGGTGAAGAGCTGCTCCCACGCTACCCTAAGTGATCGGTCTCTTAGGACCGGCAAGTATGGGCGGAGGTGGGGCATGTAATTTTCTATGGCCAGGAGGAAGGCTGTGTAGTAGACACGTACCCTTCTCCTTTTTAAGTATGTTGGCCTTTTTATCTCGTATACAAATTGGTGTGACAATTCTTCTGGGTAGTTATCGTCTGGCAGCACCATCTACGCCTGCACACTGAATACGTTAATTAGCTTTTCTTACAATACAATATTACGCAGTTCCTGTATGTGCGAGAGAAAAAGAGAACATTCACGTGTTTACATGTGTATTGGTGCAAGCAATGTCCTTCAGTTTTAATTACAATTGTACTTAGCAGTCAATGGGGGGGGGTTTTCTCAAATGGCGGGAGTGTTTTTACTCTTTGAGCGTGTGACCATAGGGTGGGCAGTATGGTGATCACCCTTTTCTTCGTCAGTTATTGTCTCCAAGGGAACAATTGGGTCGTCGTCTGTGATGGAACTTTCTTCCGCTGTCGGGGATGTTGTTACTGTCCTTCCAATGGACCTGTCGTTGGCGCTGGGGCGGGTCTGCAGTTTGTAGATCTTTACGTCATGTAGGTGGTTCCAGGCACGCTTATCCTTTAGTTTTACTGCTCTTGTTGATACGTCCTCTACCAGATGGGGGCCAGTGAACCTCTTCTGGTTCCACTTCCTATTGAAATTGCGAAGTAGTACGTGGTCACCTTTGGCAAGTTTGCACAAGTTCTCTTTTCCCAATTCTGTATTTTCGTCTTTTTCTTGGTTGCTGGTAGACCCGCCCCGTGTGCGCTCGAGCTGTTGAGACACAAACACGACACTAGTAATCAAAGAAGACACATATTGATACATTTCATCACCTAACACATTCGCTGAACTTTCGTGGTCGGTGAATGCCCTTGACGTTGGTGTTAGGGGAAGGCGCATTTGGCGTCCAGTAACCACTTCGTGAGGGGTGAGGTGGTGGTCGGACCCTGGCCTGTTTCTAAGTTCAAACAATGCTAACGGAAGGCAATACAACCAACTTTTCTTTGTTGTTTGTTGTATTTTAGCAATTGCCTCCTTCAATAAGCCATTCAGGCGTTCACATACACCATTAGCCTGTGGGTGGTATGCACATGCAAATTTGTGTTTAATGTTCAGCAGGGATGTGATATGCTGGAACATTTCGTTTGCGAAATGGGGGCCGTTGTCTGATCTTAACACCTCGCACACTCCCCACCTGGGGAAGACCTCCCTTACTATGAATTTGGCTGCTCTAAACGCATCAGGGTGTGAACAGGGCCCTGCTTCAATCCACCTAGAAAATGGGCATACTACTACAATCATATACCTATTACCTTGACATATGTTGATCATATCAACATAGTCAATGTGAAGGTGCCGAAAAGGTCCTTCTGGCCGGGGTATGGTACCTCTTATCACTTTTAAAGTATGACCGGCCGTAAACTGTTGACATGTGAGGCAATTGCTGATAAAATTTGACACATGAGAGGTTAACTCGGGACAAAACCAATCTTCTCTAATTCGTGCTGCAATTATTTCCTTGCCTGTATGGGCAGGGTGATGTAATTGGCTCAGGGCGGTATTTAACAGTGCCAACGGTATTACAACTTTCCCAGTGCCACCCTGGCGCCATAGTGCGTCAGTTGGTGACATTGTGCATCCTCTTTTCACCCATACTTCTTTTTCGGCCATTGGTGCAGCCGCTTGTAGTTCCATAATCTGTGTGGCTGGGAGATGGGTGTACCCTTCTCTTATTAACATCTCCCTAGATATTCCCCTCCCTCTCCCTCTCTGTGAGTCTGTGGGGTTCCATATCTCACCAAAATATGCAGCATATTTCGCATGTGCGTCTGCTGCTGCATTTCCTTTTGAGACGTAGTCTTCTCCATTTGTGTGTGCGGTGCATTTTACCAGGGCTAGTTCTTGGGGGTCGTTTATTACTTCAATTAGTTCAGCCAACAAGAGGGCATGTTGTACTGGAGTGCCATCAGCTCTCCTAAACCCTCTTCTTCTCCATTTTGATAGCCCTGAGTGGACAGTTGATGTAACATATGCACTGTCAGAATATATAGTTACTCTTTTATTAAAACTTTCCTTTAATGCCAATATTAGTGCAACCAGTTCCGCGGCTTGAGCAGAGTAATGCTGTGGTAATTGTACACACTTCATAGCCACACACACCGGCGCCTCCATCATTTTTACTACTGCTGCCCCAGTCCTTCGTATCCCATCTCCTTGATCAATAGTTGATGACCCATCAATAAACAAAAGCTCACCTCCCTCTAGTGCGTTTTCTTCAACTTTCCTAGTACATGAGTACATCTCAGTTACTTGGGTGCAGTCGTGGGCGTAATCTCCCTCTTCAATTACTTCTGCTAGGAACCTTGCAGGGTTAACCGTGCTACATCTAACAATTGCTAGTTCAGCTTTGGACAAAATAATCTCATAACCTGATGCCCTCTGTGTCGTTAGTGTGGACTTAGGTTTATTCAATATCGCAAATAGTGCATGTTCCACAAATAGTGTAGTTGGACACCCCATAGTTATTGCAGATGCTTTTTCTACTGCAAAAGCAGCTGCAGCAAGACCTTGTTCACAAGAGAAGTGGCCTAACATTATAGGGTCTAAGTGACCGCTGTAAAATGCTACTGGTTTATAGCCCATGCTAGTTTTTTGGGCCAACACTGCTTTCATCACTGCTGAGTCGCAATGTGAAAATATGAAAAAGCGCCGCTCATAGTCTGGGGATGCCAGTACTGGAGCAGTTGATATCGCGTCTTTTAATTCGTCAAATGCCTCCCTCATTTCCATAGTCCACCCCAACTTTTTCTCCCCTTTATTTGCTTCCTTCAAACCCTCAAGCAGGGGTCCTATGTATGAGCTGTAATCAAATACCCATGCTCTACAGTAGTTGCACAGCCCCAGAAATTGCTGCAGTTCTCTCACAGTCTGTGGCACGGGAGTGCTTGAGATGGCCTGTGCTCTTTGTGGTGCAATCCTTCTTCCATGTTGAGATATCAGTTGGCCAATGTAAAGTACCTGTTCCTGACAGTATTGTATCTTTTCCATGTCTACCTTATACCCCTTTTCAGCCAATATTGTCAACATTTTTAAGGAGTCCTCTCTACATTTACTTTCGTTTGTACTGCAAATTATTATGTCATCCACATACTGTAACACTGTGCTTTCCACCTCAACGTTACCCAAATCCATCTGTATTACTCTATTGAAAATTGAGGGTGATTCACAATACCCCTGTGGTAATCTGGTATGTTTCCACTTTGTATTTCGGTAAGTAAAGCTTGTCAAATCTTGTGAGTCTGGGTGTAATGGTATTGAGAAAAAAGCATTTTTAAGGTCAATCACTGTAAATCGTGATGCTTCTGCTGGAATGCCACACAATATTGTGGCCGGGTTTGCTGTTACTGGATACTCTGCTTCTACTATGTTGTTCAAGGGTCTGAGGTCCTGTATGAAGCGCCAAGACCCCCCTTTAGCCTTGCGCACCGGGTACACAGCTGTGTTACATGGTGATTCTGAGGGGACCAATATGCCATTGTTTATAAGGGCCGTTATGGTTTCATATATGCCCTCATCTGCCTCTTTTGACAATGGGTACTGTTTCACTCTTGGTAGTATGGCACCCTTTTTCAATTTTATCCTTACACCCCCTATGCTTTTTATGCATCCCACGTCATAAGGGCTAGTAGTCCATAATGATTTGGGCACCTTTGACATATCTTCCTTAAAAAATGGGACTGGGGTGCCTGCGGGTGCCTCAAGTGCCATTGCAATTTTCTGTGCTACTTGTTTGTGAGCCACTCTTAGCCATATTTCTACACTCATCATGAACACCATTTCACCTTCCTCCTTTTCTTCTGAAAACAGCTCTTCATCTGACACCTGGGTCAGCCTACATCCTTCTGCTAGTGCTATCACCGCCCTCCATGCTCTCCCTTCTGTATCTTGGGCGTGCACAGCAACATAATCAGCTGTTGCAATAATGCTCTCAATGTCCACTGCAAACACCTTCCCTTCCAGTTCATTAGCTGGTGTTTCTGGTCGGAATAGATAGGCTGCTGGCCTCCTCCATATTTTCCCTCCTATCCCTGGCATCCATGCAAATGCCATGTCTGTTCCATACTGGAATAGCTCGCCATCTACTGGCTCTGCCCTAATCGCTATCTGTCCACAGTATGCTTGCAAAATCTGTCGTGCTGTGAGCATGTTAATCCCTGGAGTAGAGCAAATTATGCCATCCTCTGTAAAGGAGATCGTCATATTCAACCTGTTCATTATGTCTCTCCCCAGTATATTTACTGGTGAGGCACTATAATACAAAAGTGGGACTGACAGATCATGATCTCCAATAGATAAGGGAACGTTATCAGTAAATGGAACCAACCCTTTAGCCCCAGAAAATCCTTGGGTGTTCATGGCTTCGCCTGACATCTTAAATTTACCTTCCCTTATGCAAGACCGGGTTGCCCCGGTGTCAACAAGAAATGATAATTTTTTGTCACCTATCGTTACCTCTATGCGTGGCTCCTCCGCACTATTAGGTGTTATTGACAGGATGGGACACACCAAGGCCGTCTGTGGGCTGACCTATTGGGGGTATAATGACTGGCCATTCCCTGTGTAAGGGTTGTGTCCCAACACCGTCACCCCACCCAATTGTGTTCGTTCAGTTTGGGGTGGTGGTTGTATTAACGCCACTTGTTGTTGTTGCGGTGTCAGTTGCTGTGTTATTTGTTGTTGTGGCAGTGAATAGGTTTGTGGCTGTCGTGTTTGTTGTTGTTGGTCACTCCCTTGTTGTGACGTCTGCTGTTGGTGTATGCCCTGCTGTTCTTGTGAGGTCCTAGGTTGTGCTTGTTCATTCCATGCTGGTGTTCCTGGCCTGACCCTACATGTACGTGACATGTGTCCTAATAGTCCGCAGCTCCAACACACGGGTGGTTCCCTGTTTTGCCATGGGAAGCTCCCTGTGTTGTCCTGGTATACGGGTTGCCCTGTGGGGTAGTAATTTCTGATTCCCCCAGCCTGTTGCTGGGTATTATATCCATATCCTCTCCCCCTCATAAACCCTCCTCTCCCTCTGTTATAGCTATAATACCCAGTTCCTTGCATTGGGTACCCTCCTCCCATGTTTGGTGCGTGTAATTGCAGAGGCGGCACTTGCTGTATTACACCTTGTGGAGGCGCTATTTGAGCTGGATCTTGTGCAGCCACTACTTGCGTTGGGCTTTGGGCCATTGGTGTGGGCGTAGTTATTAGTGCCCCTTCCATTGTATATTTAGTAAGTTTTTTCTGTACTAATTTGGCCTCTTCTGTTTTCCTGTCCTCCTCCTTTTGTTTCATTTTTCCTTGCCATGTCCTGCAGTGATGTACTATAGTCAGTTGTATTTCTGGCCATGGTTTTGCTTCCATTCCCACTACTTTCTTTAGTTGTTTCTGAACTCCTTCTGGGAGCCCTTGTACTAGTATATGATAAAATATGGCTGGTGTTTTGTCCCATTGTTCTCTAGTTTCCATGCGCCACTTCTCTTGAATATCCTGGATATAATCAACAGGATCCTCATTTTCACCCATCTTACGGGAAGTAATGGCTCCTATGTCTGATGTGTCTGGGTACTGTACTCTCAGTGCCTGCCATAGCGCATGTCTGCAGTTTGCAAATGGTGCGCCATCATGCGATGTGTTTGTTATTGTTACCCCATGGAATCCCGCTCTTTTCCAAATGTCATCCACTCTGTCCCCTAATATTGATATTAACAGGCCCTTCACATCTCCTACTGCTAGCTTCTGTCCTGCGGTGTGTTTTTCCATTTCATATATCCACTTACCCGCACCTCCACTTAATGATGGGAGCCTACATTTTATATTTTCCTTATCCGTATGTTTCCAAGGTACATACTGTGGTCTAACCCCTCCTCTCTCCAGCAGTGGCATTACATTCTGTCTTATGTCACCCTTTACGCTCCATGATATTGAGTCTTCACACCCCTCCTCTTCCCCCATTTCTTTTACTACTTCAAATTCTTCCTTACTACCTTTGCCCCTACCTCTCTCTTCTTCCTTTCCCCTTCTTTCATCATTCCCTGTGTTCAATATGGGTATGTTTATTTGTCTGTCTTGCCTGCGACTAGGGAGGTCCCTAAGCCGACATGCATAAGGTGTAAGTTCGTTCATGAAGGGCGCGAGCTTTATTCTGTGCAGAGAGCGTGCGGTGGTTGAACATGTAGGTAGTGACGTGGGAGGGCGGCGTGATGGGGATGTGGGTGGCGTGGTTTCATTGGTTTGTGTTTCCCCTATTCTTTTCGTTTCCTCCTTACTTCTCTCCAGCTCCTCCCATCTTCTACTTATCCAGGGCGAATCTATGTTTGTTCTAGTGAGGTACAGTTTATCTAAGCTTTCCCTTTCACTCTTTCTCCCATCCTTCTCCACTCCTTCTTCCTCCTCACTGCAAAAATCATTCATAAATGGCACCCCCCACTCTGCCTTTTTTCCTTTTATTGTTACTGTTTTCAAATCTATTAGGTCTCTTTCTCCCCTTTCGTTGTTACCAACTGTCCCCACTAGTGCTGATGTCGTTGCTACCTCCCTGCTTTTATATACATCTCCCCATCTTTCACTCTCCCTACCCCTCCCTTCTCTTCCTTCTTCACTTCTCTCCTCCATTTCCCTACTATTTTCCTCCCTTTTCCTTTTTAATTCCTCCATTACTTCGTTGCTCATCTGTTCCAATATCCTTTCATCCTCTCTCTTCCTTTCCCATTTCACCCTTTCTCTTTCTACTATACTCTCTATTACCTTCCCCTCTTCATATTTTTTAGCTGTCTCAGATATTATCCTCCTCCTCCATATTTCCATTTCTTTTTCCTTTTCTTCTTCTTCCTTCTTCTTCTCTCTCAGCACTACTCTTGATACCCTATCTGCTGCTGCTTTTACCCTTTCAGCTTCTCTCTTTTGCTCCTCACTTCGTTCCCTTAATCTTTCCAATTCATCCTTACCTTCTTTCCTTTTCCTCACTCTCTCTCTTTCCTCCCTCTCAAGTTGTTTGATCAGTTCATTCTGCTCATCCCTTAGTTTTGCTAATCTTTCCTCCAAAATCTCTTCCTTCTGCCGTAGTAGCTCCTCTCCCCTCATTTTACTCTCTCTGGCACCATCCTCGTTTGTTCTCCTTACCGCCTCCCTTTCTTCTCCAGTTAGTGAGCCTCGTAATTTCAACAATATCTGTGCAGCTACCCACTCATCGTTTCCTATCTCTACAGTCTGCTCTTCTCTAATCCTCCCTTCCCCCATTGGTATCTTCCCATGAGCCACATATGGTGGAGGGCTGTATGCCGGGTTTGAGTATCCTTCAGCCGCCCTTAACTGTCCTTCTATTTCTCCTAATTCTCTTAAAGGGTACAACCCTCCTCCCTCTGTTTTCACTCCCGATGTTATGGGTATCTCATTGCTCGGTTCCTTTTTTATGTCGTCTGATTTATCAACCTTTTCTCCTCCCTGTCTTTCGTTCCCCGTATTCTTTGTGCTTTCGCACTCCTTTTCCCCACCCGTTCCTTCTTTCTTAATCTCCTTTTCTTCCGGTGTTTCCCCCATAGTGAACATTCCATTTGGTCCTGGTCGAGACCCCTGGAACATCCTCCATAAGTTAAACACCTCCACGTGGTTTGCCAACTTCTTCCCCTTGTATGTATTGTGCAGATGGTTCAGTAGTGAATGTTGGGCATATGGATCGAAACTACCATTAGGCGGCCATGGTGTTAACATTTTGTTGTCTGTCCCCTGGGTCCACTCTATGCTGTACTTAATTAACTTCTCCCTGTGTGGTGGCAGTGTGGTGCATATGTGCTGTAGTGGGGTAGTGAGGGTGTTCCCCCACCCTCCCGACCCTCTCCCGTATGACATGGTTGCACTCCCCTTGTTACCCTTCCCCTTACTAGCAGTTTACAATATACAACCTTGTATTGCTTACCTCGCCCCGCAAGTGTGGGGACTTACGACAATCCTTTGACAAATTATGCAATAATAATAAATATGATGTTATATTATATTCCTTCCCCTACGGCCCCCTGCGGCCGAAGCGCACGCAGCCCCCTGCGGCTGCGTACCCCTTACGACGATCTTATATAGTCGTCCTGTTTCTTCGTTCTCCTCCCCCTTTTACACTTGCCGTGGCCGGCGTTCTCCGTGCGCAGCCACGCCCCTTTCCCCTTCTTCTTTCGACCCACTGGTTTATAGTTTATCTCCGTATCAGCTCCTTTATCATGCTTCTCTTCCCCACCACTCTCAAGCCCAAGGTTCCTTGTGCTCGCGATATCCTATTAAATCCCTACTGGTGACGTCACCGATTTCTCCGAGCTACTGGTATATTCGTGTTATGTTCTTTAAATTCAAAATACACTTGCAATCTACCCCGCTAACCCTACAGCTGTCTTCCTGTCTCTCCTGGAACAAGGTAATCTCATCAATACTATAACCGGACTGCGCACGCTGCGTCGCCTCGCGTGTGATACGCCCCTCAACAGGAGGGCTTAACCAGCCAATTATCTTCCGTTTTGGGCAACTACGTAACTAGCCACCGCCCACAGGGAAACGTCATCTACCTATCGAGTTTCTTGCTCGAACAATAGGGAACCTCATCTACTCATTGAATAATAAATGTCAAATCGTAGGAAACCACACACCCACCCTCACACGTAGTCGCGATTTAGGCCAATCAGTGTCTTACGAGCGGCTGCACGTGATGTTTTCGTGCCCCGCCCCCCTCTTTCGCGTAACGTTAGCTCACTGTTACGAGCGGCTGCACGTGATGTTTTCGTGCCCCGCCCCCCTCTTTCGCGTAACGTTAGCTCACTGTTACGAGCGGCTGCACGTGATGTTTTCGTGCCCCGCCCCCCTCTTTCGCGTAACGTTAGCTCACTGTTACGAGCGGCTGCACGTGATGTTTTCGTGCCCCGCCCCCCTCTTTCGCGTAACGTTAGCCGCCTGCTCTCGCACTCGTTTCGCTACCATTCATTCCATTAGCAACACTCAGTTAAACTTTCGCCGCTTTACAATACCTCCCTCCTCCCTTATTTACTTCCTCCCCCTCCCTCACAATTTCGCATTGCTTGTTGTGCGTGTCATGCTCACCAAGTTCTCTCGATGCAGGGCCGCTCGACTGCGTGCACCCCTCCAAGCGGCTCGCCACCTCCCCTCGTCTGGACCACGTCTGGACACTCGCCGACCGCGGGCGGGATACTTCTCAACCGGCTCCCGAGGGCCAATATCCGGATTGCGCTGTCCGGTCCTCTCGCAGCTCCGCGATGGTCCTGTAGTCCTCAGAAGGGGGCAACGGCAGAGGGGGCCGCGCCGCCGGGCCTCCTCGCAGCGGGAGTGCCTGGAAAAATTAAAAATAAAAGTCGATCTTAAACAGATCTCACTGGAGCCTCCAACTTGTCGGGGGGAAATTCTGCCGGGGTCGGCCGGGCCGTCCGCAGACCTCCGGGCAGGGAGGCCCCAACTCCTCCCGTGTATATCTCGGATCGAGACAGAGTATGAGGCACACACAAGGAGCAAGGCAACTTCTGCTGTTTATTATGCAAACGGCAGGGATGGGTCAAGGAGCGTACGCGTTCGTCCTGACACACACAATCGTGGGGCTCGCAGGCCCTTTTTACTGTATTATGACGCGCTACTTGCGTCACGTCAAAAAGTTAGCAAAAAACCTATCGCCACTCTTAATTGGTTGCTCGAGTGGTAGGGTTAGTATAGTACACATATAGAGAATGATATTAGTGGACAAGGTGTAGTCAGGTGGTATATCTGGGTTGTCCCTACAATTAGATACATAAGAATTGTTACATGGAGACTCCTGAGGATTGGCTAATGTAACTGACGTCTGAGATGAGAGCCCCATGTTCTGATTGGTGCACCCGTGAGCTTCCCAGCCTGGGACCACCGTTGTTCCCAGCTCTCGGTGTACCTGTGATTGCAACAATGTTTCAATATGGGTACGTGTAAACAATGTGAGGATTTATTCATAGGTGGAAGGCTGACCGC
>NC_090924.1:693220900-693223400 GCF_040938575.1 Ambystoma mexicanum | reverse complement strand
GCCGGGCGCTGCATTCGGGGGCCCCCAAGAGGTTTTCCGCAAGCCTTAATAATAATAATAATAATAATTTGGCATTTATATAGCGCTACGAACCCTCAGGTATCTGAGCGCTGCTTATTATTACCCACGGTGTGTGGTGCTCATTTATCGACCTCGGAAGGATGAAACGCTGAGTTTGGCGCTGCCGGGATTCGAACCTGCGTTCGCAGGCTCTGCACTGATGTCAAAGCGAGCGCTCTACTCGCTGTGCCACTTGACCGGCTTACACTCTGAAATGTGCTCAAAAAAATGAGCCCGGCTTGTCAGGAGTGGGATTTGAACCCACGCCTCCAATCGGAGACCAGAACACCCAGATGCAGGGAAGAGCTGCGCCTCTTGAGTCTGGCGCCTTAGACCACTCGGCCACCCTGACAGCTATGGGCAGGATTGGGAAAGATTCTTCAGTACCCAATGTCGCCACGTGCCAGCGCTGGTTTTCATGCCCCGATCTCTGCATCAAAAGTACCCAAACACTCACTTAAGGACCCAGGGATGGCAGGAAACGCCCACTGATGGAGCCAGTGGACAGTTTGCAGGGTGCAAATAAGGGCTGGCCTCAGATCACTCATGGCGTAGTGCCGGCTTGTCCATACCTGTCGAAACCTGCATGCGGTCAAATGTGTCCGATTGACATTGTGGAAATAAAAAGAAACCAGCACCATGTTTCTGCCCGGTCTCGAACCGGGGACCTTTCGCGTGTTAGGCGAATGTGATACCACTACACTACAGAAACAGCTCTGGTAGGCTGCGCTCTAGTGTGCTGGGACAGCTTTCAGTTGAAAGGCTTTGTGGCACTGATGTCTCATGGGGCCCGCTGGTACCTGCCAGGTGGCACACACCAACGTGAAAGTTTGGCGCAAGCCTGCGCCGGACCTACATGGCAGCACTCACAGCACCTCACACACAGGCTGCAGACACATACAAAAGACCAAGCTGGATGCAACAGTGGCACGAGCCATGGCAGTACCCACCCAGAAGGCATGTCCAAACCTTTATACATCAGCTCGCCGCCAGCGCATCATTACAAAGGAGGGGGAATTTCCAACACTGCCTCTTGGGCCATGGGCTTAAAAGCAGCCAACCATTGGCGACGGGCATCGAACCAGATACGGTCACGCACAAACTATTTTTGGGGGGGAATTGGGGACTCTGTGTTTTTTGTTTTCGGCGCTCCAAAAAAAAGGGCTCGTCCGGGATTTGAACCCGGGACCTCTCGCACCCTAAGCGAGAATCATACCCCTAGACCAACGAGCCACCGCATGCAGAGAGCAGTGAGGGGGAGGGGGGTGGTCTGCTTACCTCACTTGGCGCCATGCCCCAGTCGCTCCACAGCCTGACCCCTGCGTGTCACGTGGCCTGCCCCTGGCGCAAGCGCAGAGGACTGAGCTGCCTCTCAAGCAGAGAAACAAGAAGAAGAGCGGCAGCCTTCGCTGGCCAAAGGCCATCTGCTGCCGCTCGATCGGGCTCGATCAGGCGAGATATATGTGGCCGACTGGCCTAGAGCGCAAACCTGTGCTGCTCAGGGTGGGCAGCTTCCCAGCAGGAGGATGTGTCTTGAAAGCCGACAGAGGCAAGAAGGCGCACTCCCTCAGCCCGCTCCAACCTCTGGATTCCTGCGAATTTCAGAAGAGAACTCTGGGGCAGCATGGCTTCTGTCATCTCCCAACAGCCTCTCTGTTCTTGCTATTCAAATACCTTTACATCCCCCGGACTGAGCATGTCTGTTTTTTTATTTTTATTTTGCTGAGGTGTGGTGCCTTCAACGACCGACAGGTGGCAGGAGAGCACTTTCTCCAACTGTGAAGGGGACTTTTTTCACTTCCTGAGTAGACTGGGCTCAGTGACATATGCCACCAAGCCAGCCACTAGAAAATGCAGGTTTTGCAGCCGTTGGCCAGTGGGGGTTTAAGGGCAGGTGTGCCTCCGGCGTCTCTGGCAGACAGCTCCAGTTGCAAGGCAGCAGAAGAGAACAGGGAGGCTTGCCGGGCGCTGCATTCGGGGGCCCCCACGAGGTTTTCCGCAAGCCTTACACTCTGAAATGTGCTCAAAAAAATGAGCCCGGCTTGTCAGGAGTGGGATTTGAACCCACGCCTCCAATCGGAGACCAGAACACCCAGATGCAGGGAAGAGCTCCGCCTCTTGAGTCTGGCGCCTTAGACCACTCGGCCACCCTGACAGCTATGGGGAGGATTGGGAAAGATTCTTCAGTACCCAATGTCGCCAGGTGCCAGCGCCGGTTTTCATGCCCCGATCTCTGCATCAAAAGTACCCAAACACTCACTTAAGGACCCAGGGATGGCAGGAAACGCCCACTGATGGAGCCAGTGGACAGTTTGCAGGGTGCAAATAAGGGCTGGCCTCAGATCACTCATGGCGTAGTGCCGGCCTGTCCATACCTGTCGAAACCTGCATGCGGTCAAATGTGTCCGATTGACATTGTGGAAATAAAAAGAAACCAGCA
>NC_090924.1:693138400-693143400 GCF_040938575.1 Ambystoma mexicanum | reverse complement strand
TGATGTCTCATGGGGCCCGCTGGTACCTGCCAGGTGGCACACACCAACGTGAAAGTTTGGCGCAAGCCTGCGCCGGACCTACATGGCAGCACTCACAGCACCTCACACACAGGCTGCAGACACATACAAAAGACCAAGCTGGATGCAACAGTGGCGCGAGCCATGGCAGTCCCCACCCAGAAGGCATGTCCAAACCTTTATACATCAGCTCGCCGCCGGCGCATCATTACAAAGGAGGGGGAATTTCAAACACTGCCTCTTGGGCCATGGGCTTAAAAGCAGCCAACCATTGGCGACGGGCATCGAACCAGATACGGTCACGCACAAACTATTTTTGGGGGGGAATTGGGGACTCTGTGTTTTTTGTTTTCGGCGCTCCAAAAAAAAGGGCTCGTCCGGGATTTGAACCCGGGACCTTCCGCACCCTAAGCGAGAATCATACCCCTAGACCAACGAGCCACGGCATGCAGAGAACAGTGAGGGGGAGGGGGTGGTCTGCTTACCTCACTTGGCGCCATGCCCCAGTCGCTCCACGGCCTGACCCCTGCGTGTCACGTGGCCTGCCCCTGGCGCAAGCGCAGAGGACTGAGCTGCCTCTCAAGCAGAGAAACAAGAAGAAGAGCGGCAGCCTTCGCTGGCCAAAGGCCATCTGCTGCCGCTCGATCGGGCTCGATCAGGCGAGATATATGTGGCCGACCGGCCTAGAGCGCAAACCTGTGCTGTTCAGGGTGGGCAGCTTCCCAGCAGGAGATGTGTCTTGAAAGCCGACAGAGGCAAGAAGGCGCACTCCCTCAGCCCGCTCCAACCTCTGGATTCCTGCAAATTTCAGAAGAGAACTCTGGGGCAGCATGGCTTCTGTCATCTCCCAACAGCCTCTCTGTTCTTGCTATGTAAATACCTTTACATCCCCCGAACTGAGCATGTCTGTTTTTTTATTTTTATTTTGCTGAGGTGTGGTGCCTTCAACGACCGACAGGTGGCAGGAGAGCACTTTCTCCAACTGTGAAGGGGACTTTTTTCACTTCCTGAGTAGACTGGGCTCAGTGACATATGCCACCAAGCCAGCCACTAGAAAATGCAGGTTTTGCAGCCGTGGGCCAGTGGGGGTTTAAGGGCAGGTGTGCCTCCGGCGTCTCTGGCAGACAGCTCCAGTTGCAAGGCAGCAGAAGAGAACAGGGAGGCTTGCCGGGCGCTGCATTCGGGGGCCCCCACGAGGTTTTCCGCAAGCCTTACACTCTGAAATGTGCTCAAAAAAATGAGCCCGGCTTGTCAGGAGTGGGATTTGAACCCACGCCTCCAATCGGAGACCAGAACACCCAGATGCAGGGAAGAGCTGCGCCTCTTGAGTCTGGCGCCTTAGACCACTCGGCCACCCTGACAGCTATGGGCAGGATTGGGAAAGATTCTTCAGTACCCAATGTCGCCAGGTGCCATCGCCGGTTTTCATGCCCCGATCTCTGCATCAAAAGTACCCAAACACTCACTTAAGGACCCAGGGATGGCAGGAAACGCCCACTGATGGAGCCAGTGGACAGTTTGCAGGGTGCAAATAAGGGCTGGCCTCAGATCACTCATGGCGTAGTGCCGGCCTGTCCATACCTGTCGAAACCTGCATGCGGTCAAATGTGTCCGATTGACATTGTGGAAATAAAAAGAAACCAGCACCATGTTTCTGCCCGGTCTCGAAGCGGGGACCTTTCGCGTGTTAGGCGAATGTGATAACCACTACACTACAGAAACAGCTCTGGTAGGCTGCGCTCTAGTGTGCTGGGACAGCTTTCAGTTGAAAGGCTTTGTGGCACTGATGTCTCATGGGGCCCGCTGGTACCTGCCAGGTGGCACACACCAACGTGAAAGTTTGGCGCAAGCCTGCGCCGGACCTACATGGCAGCACTCACAGCACCTCACACACAGGCTGCAGACACATACAAAAGACCAAGCTGGATGCAACAGTGGCGCGAGCCATGGCAGTCCCCACCCAGAAGGCATGTCCAAACCTTTATACATCAGCTCGCCGCCAGCGCATCATTACAAAGGAGGGGGAATTTCAAACACTGCCTCTTGGGCCATGGGCTTAAAAGCAGCCAACCATTGGCGACGGGCATCGAACCAGATACGGTCAAGCACAAACTATTTTTGGGGGGGAATTGGGGACTCTGTGTTTTTTGTTTTCGGCGCTCCAAAAAAAAGGGCTCGTCCCGGGATTTGAACCCGGGACCTTCCGCACCCTAAGCGAGAATCATACCCCTAGTTCAACGAGCCACGGCATGCAGAGAACAGTGAGGGGGAGGGGGTGGTCTGCTTACCTCACTTGGCGCCATGCCCCAGTCGCTCCACGGCCTGACCCCTGCGTGTCACGTGGCCTGCCCCTGGCGCAAGCGCAGAGGACTGAGCTGCCTCTCAAGCAGAGAAACAAGAAGAAGAGCGGCAGCCTTCGCTGGCCAAAGGCCATCTGCTGCCGCTCGATCGGGCTCGATCAGGCGAGATATATGTGGCCGACCGGCCTAGAGCGCAAACCTGTGCTGCTCAGGGTGGGCAGCTTCCCAGCAGGAGGATGTGTCTTGAAAGCCGACAGAGGCAAGAAGGCGCACTCCCTCAGCCCGCTCCAACCTCTGGATTCCTGCGAATTTCAGAAGAGAACTCTGAGGCAGCATGGCTTCTGTCATCTCCCAACAGCCTCTCTGTTCTTGCTATGTAAATACCTTTACATCCCCCGAACTGAGCATGTCTGTTTTTTTATTTTTATTTTGCTGAGGTGTGGTGCCTTCAACGACCGACAGGTGGCAGGAGAGCACTTTCTCCAACTGTGAAGGGGACTTTTTTCACTTCCTGAGTAGACTGGGCTCAGTGACATATGCCACCAAGCCAGCCACTAGAAAATGCAGGTTTTGCAGCCGTGGGCCAGAGGGGTTTAAGGGCAGGTGTGCCTCCGGCGTCTCTGGCAGACAGCTCCAGTTGCAAGGCAGCAGAAGAGAACAGGGAGGCTTGCCGGGCGCTGCATTCGGGGGACCCCACGAGGTTTTCCGCAAGCTTTACACTCTGAAATGTGCTCAAAAAAATGAGCCCGGCTTGTCAGGAGTGGGATTTGAACCCACGCCTCCAATCGGAGACCAGAACACCCAGATGCAGGGAAGAGCTGCACTCGGCCACCCTGACAGCTATGGGCAGGATTGGGAAAGATTCTTCAGTACCCAATGTCGCCAGGTGCCAGCGCCGGTTTTCATGCCCCGATCTCTGCATCAAAAGTACCCAAACACTCACTTAAGGACCATGGGATGGCAGGAAACGCCCACTGATGGAGCCAGTGGACAGTTTGCAGGGTGCAAATAAGGGCTGGCCTCAGATCACTCATGGCGTAGTGCCGGCCTGTCCATACCTGTCGAAACCTGCATGCGGTCAAATGTGTCCGATTGACATTGTGGAAATAAAAAGAAACCAGCACCATGTTTCTGCCCGGTCTCGAAGCGGGGACCTTTCGCGTGTTAGGCGAATGTGATAACCACTACACTACAGAAACAGCTCTGGTAGGCTGCGCTCTAGTGTGCTGGGACAGCTTTCAGTTGAAAGGCTTTGTGGCACTGATGTCTCATGGGGCCCGCTGGTACCTGCCAGGTGGCACACACCAACGTGAAAGTTTGGCGCAAGCCTGCGCCGGACCTACATGGGAGCACTCACAGCACCTCACACACAGGCTGCAGACACATACAAAAGACCAAGCTGGATGCAACAGTGGCGCGAGCCATGGCAGTCCCCACCCAGAAGGCATGTCCAAACCTTTATACATCAGCTCGCCGCCAGCGCATCATTACAAAGGAGGGGGAATTTCCAACACTGCCTCTTGGGCCATGGGCTTAAAAGCAGCCAACCATTGGCGACGGGAATCGAACCAGATACGGTCACGCACTAACTATTTTTGGGGGGGGATTGGGGACTCTGTGTTTTTTGTTTTCGGCGCTCCAAAAAAAAGGGCTCGTCCGGGATTTGAACCCGGGACCTTCCGAACCCTAAGCGAGAATCATACCCCTAGACCAACGAGCCACGGCATGCAGAGAACAGTGAGGGGGAGGGGGTGGTCTGCTTACCTCACTTGGCGCCATGCCCCAGTCGCTCCACGGCCTGACCCCTGCGTGTCACGTGGCCTGCCCCTGGCGCAAGCGCAGAGGACTGAGCTGCCTCTCAAGCAGAGAAACAAGAAGAAGAGCGGCAGCCTTCGCTGGCCAAAGGCCATCTGCTGCCGCTCGATCGGGCTCGATCAGGCGAGATATATGTGGCCGACCGGCCTAGAGCGCAAACCTGTGCTGCTCAGGGTGGGCAGCTTCCCAGCAGGAGATGTGTCTTGAAAGCCGACAGAGGCAAGAAGGCGCACTCCCTCAGCCCGCTCCAACCTCTGGATTCCTGCGAATTTCAGAAGAGAACTCTGGGGCAGCATGGCTTCTGTCATCTCCCAACAGCCTCTCTTTTCTTGCTATGTAAATACCTTTACATCCCCCGAACTGAGCATGTCTGTTTTTTTATTTTTATTTTGCTGAGGTGTGGTGCCTTCAACGACCGACAGGTGGCAGGAGAGCACTTTCTCCAACTGTGAAGGGGACTTTTTTCACTTCCTGAGTAGACTGGGCTCAGTGACATACGCCACCAAGCCAGCCACTAGAAAATGCAGGTTTTGCAGCCGTGGGCCAGTGGGGGTTTAAGGGCAGGTGTGCCTCCGGCGTCTCTGGCAGACAGCTCCAGTTGCAAGGCAGCAGAAGAGAACAGGGAGGCTTGCCGGGCGCTGCATTCGGGGGCCCCCACGAGGTTTTCCGCAAGCCTTACACTCTGAAATGTGCTCAAAAAAATGAGCCCGGCTTGTCAGGAGTGGGATTTGAACCCACGCCTCCAATCGGAGACCAGAACACCCAGATGCAGGGAAGAGCTGCACTCGGCCACCCTGACAGCTATGGGCAGGATTGGGAAAGATTCTTCAGTACCCAATGTCGCCAGGTGCCAGCGCCGGTTTTCAT
>NC_090924.1:693130900-693133400 GCF_040938575.1 Ambystoma mexicanum | reverse complement strand
TACCTCGATGTACACCAAATTCAGTGATCCTTTTGGCGTTTTGAAAGTAAAGAGCTGTAAAATGCATCATGTTTGGCAAAAAATGACCCATAGTAAGAAGAAGTGGGTTGTGTGTGCCCATGACGTATTAGTGGGATATTGTTTGGCAATGATTGACAGTTTACAATATAAACATAAGCTCTTATTTTTGCCGCAGATATACTGCCTGACCATTGTCAGTGGAGAGCACAGCTCAAACGTGCATCTTTTCGAAGGGACAGAGGATCCCAGAGCGCACGAGTCTTGGGTCCACGCATAAACCGACTAGCGGAGGATTCTTTTGCAGAAACGGTTGTGGTTTGAGCCAAACATTTTGGACAATGAAAACAGAGCAGTATCTCCAACTCATTCTATTGCAATTAATGAATTAGCTTTTTCCCCGTCATTTTCCTTTCGGAAGACTCCGATTAACGCAGAGAGGCCGCTCTCTGGTATTGTCCAGGCTGCCCCCTTCCCACGATAGACTCTGCAATAGTCGCTTTGTGACACAAGTTCAGAGATTTTTTTTTTGCACAAGAGACAGAAGTTATTTTTAACACGTTACCAAAAATAAATGCGGAACTTTTCTGGAGAGTTCCTTCTGCATACAGCTTCATCACACCCCAAACCACAGACCCAGCTTCCGATCCTAGAGCGACCCTTTTATTGGCATCTCTTTGAGGCACTTTTTGTTATTGTTCAAAACAAGAAAGAGTCTACACATCTACGTAAAATGTACACGTTCACCTTTGAAGAGTGACACTCGTCAACGTGGCTGTACTGCACGTGCAAGCTCCAGTAGATAAGACTCCATAAGTTCAGAAGAATTTCTAGTAAAACACCAGCTCGGAGCTCTGAACAAACATGTAGATGAGGCAGGCAGCTCAGAGGCACGGCATGGCTGGCGCAGGCGCGGCCACACTGAGACCTTAACCCCATGGAGCACAGGGAAGAGAGTGTCTGTTTCACTCCAGGCAGCGAGCATGTCATCATCAATCAAAATGAATGGGCCATTACGCCCACCTTCAATACACTGACTGGAGGATGCTGCTCTGGCCCTGGCAGCAAGGCCTAGTGGAGCCTTCATAAATCAGTAGGTTTAGACAGGAAAATCGGTAGGCGGTAGGACTGCTTAAATAGCGGTATCCTACCGCCTAAATCGGTAGGGTTGGCAAGTATGTGAGGTGTGGTGCCTTCAACGACCGACAGGTGGCAGGAGAGCACTTTCTCCAACTGTGAAGGGGACTTTTTTCACTTCCTGAGTAGACTGGGCTCAGTGACATATGCCACCAAGCCAGCCACTAGAAAATGCAGGTTTTGCAGCCGTGGGCCAGTGGGGGTTTAAGGGCAGGTGTGCCTCTGGCGTCTCTGGCAGACAGCTCCAGTTGCAAGGCAGCAGAAGAGAACAGGGAGGCTTGCCGGGCGCTGCATTCGGGGGCCCCCACGAGGTTTTCCGCAAGCCTTACACTCTGAAATGTGCTCAAAAAAATGAGCCCGGCTTGTCAGGAGTGGGATTTGAACCCACGCCTCCAATCGGAGACCAGAACACCCAGATGCAGGGAAGAGCTGCGCCTCTTGAGTCTGGCGCCTTAGACCACTCGGCCACCCTGACAGCTATGGGGAGGATTGGGAAAGATTCTTCAGTACCCAATGTCGCCAGGTGCCAGCGCCGGTTTTCATGCCCCGATCTCTGCATCAAAAGTACCCAAACACTCACTTAAGGACCCAGGGATGGCAGGAAACGCCCACTGATGGAGCCAGTGGACAGTTTGCAGGGTGCAAATAAGGGCTGGCCTCAGATCACTCATGGCGTAGTGCCGGCCTGTCCATACCTGTCGAAACCTGCATGCGGTCAAATGTGTCCGATTGACATTGTGGAAATAAAAAGAAACCAGCACCATGTTTCTGCCCGGTCTCGAAGCGGGGACCTTTCACGTGTTAGGCGAATGTGATAACCACTACACTACAGAAACAGCACTGGTAGGCTGCGCTCTAGTGTGCTGGGACAGCTTTCAGTTGAAATGCTTTGTGGCACTGATGTCTCATGGGGCCCGCTGGTACCTGCCAGGTGGCACACACCAACGTGAAAGTTTGGCGCAAGCCTGCGCCGGACCTACATGGCAGCACTCACAGCACCTCACACACAGGCTGCAGACACATACAAAAGGCCAAGCTGGATGCAACAGTGGCGCGAGCCATGGCAGTCCCCACCCAGAAGGCATGTCCAAACCTTTATACATCAGCTCGCCGCCAGCGCATCATTACAAAGGAGGGGGAATTTCCAACACTGCCTCTTGGGCCATGGGCTTAAAAGCAGCCAACCATTGGCGACGGGCATCGAACCAGATACGTTCACGCACAAACTATTTTTGGGGGGGAATTGGGGACTCTGTGTTTTTTGTTTTCGGCGCTCCAAAAAAAAGGGCTCGTCCGGGATTTGAACCCGGGACCTCTCGCACCCTAAGCGAGAATCATACCCCTA
>NC_090924.1:693113400-693115900 GCF_040938575.1 Ambystoma mexicanum | reverse complement strand
GAGAGCACTTTCTCCAACTGTGAAGGGGACTTTTTTCACTTCCTGAGTAGACTGGGCTCAGTGACATATGCCACCAAGCCAGCCACTAGAAAATGCAGGTTTTGCAGCCGTGGGCCAGTGGGGGTTTAAGGGCAGGTGTGCCTCCGGCGTCTCTGGCAGACAGCTCCAGTTGCAAGGCAGCAGAAGAGAACAGGGAGGCTTGCCGGGCGCTGCATTCGGGGGCCCCCACGAGGTTTTCCGCAAGCTTTACACTCTGAAATGTGCTCAAAAAAATGAGCCCGGCTTGTCAGGAGTGGGATTTGAACCCACGCCTCCAATCGGAGACCAGAACACCCAGATGCAGGGAAGAGCTGCACTCGGCCACCCTGACAGCTATGGGCAGGATTGGGAAAGATTCTTCAGTACCCAATGTCGCCAGGTGCCAGCGCCGGTTTTCATGCCCCGATCTCTGCATCAAAAGTACCCAAACACTCACTTAAGGACCATGGGATGGCAGGAAACGCCCACTGATGGAGCCAGTGGACAGTTTGCAGGGTGCAAATAAGGGCTGGCCTCAGATCACTCATGGCGTAGTGCCGGCCTGTCCATACCTGTCGAAACCTGCATGCGGTCAAATGTGTCCGATTGACATTGTGGAAATAAAAAGAAACCAGCACCATGTTTCTGCCCGGTCTCGAAGCGGGGAGCGTGTTAGGCGAATGTGATAACCACTACACTACAGAAACAGCTCTGGTAGGCTGCGCTCTAGTGTGCTGGGACAGCTTTCAGTTGAAAGGCTTTGTGGCACTGATGTCTCATGGGGCCCGCTGGTACCTGCCAGGTGGCACACACCAACGTGAAAGTTTGGCGCAAGCCTGCGCCGGACCTACATGGCAGCACTCACAGCACCTCACACACAGGCTGCAGACACATACAAAAGACCAAGCTGGATGCAACAGTGGCGCGAGCCATGGCAGTCCCCACCCAGAAGGCATGTCCAAACCTTTTTACATCAGCTCGCTGCCAGCGCATCATTACAAAGGAGGGGGAATTTCCAACACTGCCTCTTGGGCCATGGGCTTAAAAGCAGCCAACCATTGGCGACGGGCATCGAACCAGATACGGTCACGCACAAACTATTTTTGGGGTGGAATTGGGGACTCTGTGTTTTTTGTTTTCGGCGCTCCAAAAAAAAAGGGCTCGTCCGGGATTTGAACCCGGGACCTCTCGCACCCTAAGCGAGAATCACACCCCTGGACCAACGAGCCACCGCATGCAGAGAACAGTGAGGGGGAGGGGGGTGGTCTGCTTACCTCACTTGGCGCCATGCCCCAGTCGCTCCACGGCCTGACCCCTGCGTGTCATGTGGCCTGCCCCTGGCGCAAGCGCAGAGGACTGAGCTGCCTCTCAAGCAGAGAAACAAGAAGAAGAGCGGCAGCCTTCGCTGGCCAAAGGCCATCTGCTGCCGCTCGATCGGGCTCGATCAGGCTCGATCAGGCGAGATATATGTGGCCGATCGGCCTAGAGCGCAAACCTGTGCTGCTCAGGGTGGGCAGCTTCCCAGCAGGAGGATGTGTCTTGAAAGCCGACAGAGGCAAGAAGGCGCACTCCCTCAGCCCGCTCCAACCTCTGGATTCCTGCGAATTTCAGAAGAGAACTCTGGGGCAGCATGGCTTCTGTCATCTCCCAACAGCATCTCTGTTCTTGCTATGTAAATACCTTTACATCCCCCGAACTGAGCATGTCTGTTTTTTTATTTTTATTTTGCTGAGGTGTGGTGCCTTCAACGACCGACAGGTGGCAGGAGAGCACTTTCTCCAACTGTGAAGGGGACTTTTTTCACTTCCTGAGTAGACTGGGCTCAGTGACATATGCCACCAAGCCAGCCACTAGAAAATGCAGGTTTTGCAGCCGTGGGCCAGTGGGGGTTTAAGGGCAGGTGTGCCTCCGGCGTCTCTGGCAGACAGCTCCAGTTGCAAGGCAGCAGAAGAGAACAGGGAGGCTTGCCGGGCGCTGCATTCGGGGGCCCCCAGGAGGTTTTCCGCAAGCCTTACATTCTGAAATGTGCTAAAAAAAATGAGCCCGGCTTGTCAGGAGTGGGATTTGAACCCACGCCTCCAATCGGAGACCAGAACACCCAGATGCAGGGAAGAGCTGCGCCTCTTGAGTCTGGCGCCTTAGACCACTCGGCCACCCTGACAGCTATGGGCAGGATTGGAAAAGATTCTTCAGTACCCAATGTCGCCAGGTGCCAGCGCCGGTTTTCATGCCCCGATCTCTGCATCAAAAGTACCCAAACACTCACTTAAGGACCCAGGGATGGCAGGAAACGCCCACTGATGGAGCCAGTGGACAGTTTGCAGGGTGCAAGTAAGGGCTGGCCTCAGATCACTCATGGCGTAGTGCCGGCCTGTCCATACCTGTCGAAACCTGCATGCGGTCAAATGTGTCCGATTGACATTGTGGAAATAAAAAGAAACCAGCACCATGTTTCTGCCCGGTCTCGAAGCGGGGACCTTTC
>NC_090924.1:693058400-693060900 GCF_040938575.1 Ambystoma mexicanum | reverse complement strand
AGCCATGGCAGTCCCCACCCAGAAGGCATGTCCAAACCTTTATACATCAGCTCGCCGCCAGCGCATCATTACAAAGGAGGGGGAATTTCCAACACTGCCTCTTGGGCCATGGGCTTAAAAGCAGCCAACCATTGGCGACGGGCATCGAACCAGATACGTTCACGCACAAACTATTTTTGGGGGGGAATTGGGGACTCTGTGTTTTTTGTTTTCGGCGCTCCAAAAAAAAGGGCTCGTCCGGGATTTGAACCCGGGACCTCTCGCACCCTAAGCGAGAATCATACCCCTAGACCAACGAGCCACGGCATGCAGAGAACAGTGAGGGGGAGGGGGTGGTCTGCTTACCTCACTTGGCGCCATGCCCCAGTCGGTCCACGGCCTGACCCCTGCGTGTCACGTGGCCTGCCCCTGGCGCAAGCGCAGAGGACTGAGCTGCCTCTCAAGCAGAGAAACAAGAAGAAGAGCGGCAGCCTTCGCTGGCCAAAGGCCATCTGCTGCCGCTCGATCGGGCTCGATCAGGCGAGATATATGTGGCCGACCGGCCTAGAGCGCAAACCTGTGCTGCTCAGGGTGGGCAGCTTCCCAGCAGGAGGATGTGTCTTGAAAGCCGACAGAGGCAAGAAGGCGCACTCCCTCAGCCCGCTCCAACCTCTGGATTCCTGCGAATTTCAGAAGAGAACTCTGGGGCAGCATGGCTTCTGTCATCTCCCAACAGCCTCTCTGTTCGTGCTATGTAAATACCTTTACATCCCCCGAACTGAGCATGTCTGTTTTTTTATTTTTATTTTGCTGAGGTGTGGTGCCTTCAACGACCGACAGGTGGCAGGAGAGCACTTTCTCCAACTGTGAAGGGGACTTTTTTCACTTCCTGAGTAGACTGGGCTCAGTGACATATGCCACCAAGCCAGCCACTAGAAAATGCAGGTTTTGCAGCCGTGGGCCAGTGGGGGTTTAAGGGCAGGTGTGCCTCCGGCGTCTCTGGCAGACAGCTCCAGTTGCAAGGCAGCAGAAGAGAACAGGGAGGCTTGCCGGGCGCTGCATTCGGGGGCCCCCACGAGGTTTTCCGCAAGCTTTACACTCTGAAATGTGCTCAAAAAAATGAGCCCGGCTTGTCAGGAGTGGGATTTGAACCCACGCCTCCAATCGGAGACCAGAACACCCAGATGCAGGGAAGAGCTGCACTCGGCCACCCTGACAGCTATGGGCAGGATTGGGAAAGATTCTTCAGTACCCAATGTCGCCAGGTGCCAGCGCCGGTTTTCATGCCCCGATCTCTGCATCAAAAGTACCCAAACACTCACTTAAGGACCATGGGATGGCAGGAAACGCCCACTGATGGAGCCAGTGGACAGTTTGCAGGGTGCAAATAAGGGCTGGCCTCAGATCACTCATGGCGTAGTGCCGGCCTGTCCATACCTGTCGAAACCTGCATGCGGTCAAATGTGTCCGATTGACATTGTGGAAATAAAAAGAAACCAGCACCATGTTTCTGCCCGGTCTCGAAGCGGGTAGCGTGTTAGGCGAATGTGATAACCACTACACTACAGAAACAGCTCTGGTAGGCTGCGCTCTAGTGTGCTGGGACAGCTTTCAGTTGAAAGGCTTTGTGGCACTGATGTCTCATGGGGCCCGCTGGTACCTGCCAGGTGGCACACACCAACGTGAAAGTTTGGCGCAAGCCTGCGCCGGACCTACATGGCAGCACTCACAGCACCTCACACACAGGCTGCAGACACATACAAAAGACCAAGCTGGATGCAACAGTGGCGCGAGCCATGGCAGTCCCCACCCAGAAGGCATGTCCAAACCTTTATACATCAGCTCGCCGCCAGCGCATCATTACAAAGGAGGGGGAATTTCCAACACTGCCTCTTGGGCCATGGGCTTAAAAGCAGCCAACCATTGGCGACGGGCATCGAACCAGATACGTTCACGCACAAACTATTTTTGGGGGGGAATTGGGGACTCTGTGTTTTTTGTTTTCGGCGCTCCAAAAAAAAGGGCTCGTCCGGGATTTGAACCCGGGACCTCTCACACCCTAAGCGAGAATCATACCCCTAGACCAACGAGCCACGGCATGCAGAGAACAGTGAGGGGGAGGGGGTGGTCTGCTTACCTCACTTGGCGCCATGCCCCAGTCGCTCCACGGCCTGACCCCTGCGTGACACGTGGCCTGCCCCTGGCGCAAGCGCAGAGGACTGAGCTGCCTCTCAAGCAGAGAAACAAGAAGAAGAGCGGCAGCCTTCGCTGGCCAAAGGCCATCTGCTGCCGCTCGATCGGGCTCGATCAGGCGAGATATATGTGGCCGACCGGCCTAGAGCGCAAACCTGTGCTGCTCAGGGTGGGCAGCTTCCCAGCAGGAGGATGTGTCTTGAAAGCCGACAGAGGCAAGAAGGCGCACTCCCTCAGCCCGCTCCAACCTCTGGATTCCTGCGAATTTCAGAAGAGAACTCTGGGGCAGCATGGCTTCTGTCATCTCCCAACAGCCTCTCTGTTCGTG
>NC_090924.1:693038400-693043400 GCF_040938575.1 Ambystoma mexicanum | reverse complement strand
GAAACGCCCACTGATGGAGCCAGTGGACAGTTTGCAGGGTGCAAATAAGGGCTGGCCTCAGATTACTCATGGCGTAGTGCCGGCCTGTCCATACCTGTCGAAACCTGCATGCGGTCAAATGTGTCCGATTGACATTGTGGAAATAAAAAGAAACCAGCACCATGTTTCTGCCCGGTCTCGAAGCGGGGACCTTTCACGTGTTAGGCGAATGTGATAACCACTACACTACAGAAACAGCTCTGGTAGGCTGCGCTCTAGTGTGCTGGGACAGCTTTCAGTTGAAATGCTTTGTGGCACTGATGTCTCATGGGGCCCGCTGGTACCTGCCAGGTGGCACACACCAACGTGAAAGTTTGGCGCAAGCCTGCGCCGGACCTACATGGCAGCACTCACAGCACCTCACACACAGGCTGCAGACACATACAAAAGACCAAGCTGGATGCAACAGTGGCGCGAGCCATGGCAGTCCCCACCCAGAAGGCATGTCCAAACCTTTATACATCAGCTCGCCGCCAGCGCATCATTACAAAGGAGGGGGAATTTCCAACACTGCCTCTTGGGCCATGGGCTTAAAAGCAGCCAACCATTGGCGACGGGCATCGAACCAGATACGTTCACGCACAAACTATTTTTGGGGGGGAATTGGGGACTCTGTGTTTTTTGTTTTCGGCGCTCCAAAAAAAAGGGCTCGTCCGGGATTTGAACCCGGGACCTCTCGCACCCTAAGCGAGAATCATACCCCTAGACCAACGAGCCACGGCATGCAGAGAACAGTGAGGGGGAGGGGGTGGTCTGCTTACCTCACTTGGCGCCATGCCCCAGTCGGTCCACGGCCTGACCCCTGCGTGTCACGTGGCCTGCCCCTGGCGCAAGCGCAGAGGACTGAGCTGCCTCTCAAGCAGAGAAACAAGAAGAAGAGCGGCAGCCTTCGCTGGCCAAAGGCCATCTGCTGCCGCTCGATCGGGCTCGATCAGGCGAGATATATGTGGCCGACCGGCCTAGAGCGCAAACCTGTGCTGCTCAGGGTGGGCAGCTTCCCAGCAGGAGGATGTGTCTTGAAAGCCGACAGAGGCAAGAAGGCGCACTCCCTCAGCCCGCTCCAACCTCTGGATTCCTGCGAATTTCAGAAGAGAACTCTGGGGCAGCATGGCTTCTGTCATCTCCCAACAGCCTCTCTGTTCGTGCTATGTATATACCTTTACATCCCCCGAACTGAGCATGTCTGTTTTTTTATTTTTATTTTGCTGAGGTGTGGTGCCTTCAACGACCGACAGGTGGCAGGAGAGCACTTTCTCCAACTGTGAAGGGGACTTTTTTCACTTCCTGAGTAGACTGGGCTCAGTGACATATGCCACCAAGCCAGCCACTAGAAAATGCAGGTTTTGCAGCCGTGGGCCAGTGGGGGTTTAAGGGCAGGTGTGCCTCCGGCGTCTCTGGCAGACAGCTCCAGTTGCAAGGCAGCAGAAGAGAACAGGGAGGCTTGCCGGGCGCTGCATTCGGGGGCCCCCACGAGGTTTTCCGCAAGCTTTACACTCTGAAATGTGCTCAAAAAAATGAGCCCGGCTTGTCAGGAGTGGGATTTGAACCCACGCCTCCAATCGGAGACCAGAACACCCAGATGCAGGGAAGAGCTGCACTCGGCCACCCTGACAGCTATGGGCAGGATTGGGAAAGATTCTTCAGTACCCAATGTCGCCAGGTGCCAGCGCCGGTTTTCATGCCCCGATCTCTGCATCAAAAGTACCCAAACACTCACTTAAGGACCATGGGATGGCAGGAAACGCCCACTGATGGAGCCAGTGGACAGTTTGCAGGGTGCAAATAAGGGCTGGCCTCAGATCACTCATGGCGTAGTGCCGGCCTGTCCATACCTGTCGAAACCTGCATGCGGTCAAATGTGTCCGATTGACATTGTGGAAATAAAAAGAAACCAGCACCATGTTTCTGCCCGGTCTCGAAGCGGGGAGCGTGTTAGGCGAATGTGATAACCACTACACTACAGAAACAGCTCTGGTAGGCTGCGCTCTAGTGTGCTGGGACAGCTTTCAGTTGAAAGGCTTTGTGGCACTGATGTCTCATGGGGCCCGCTGGTACCTGCCAGGTGGCACACACCAACGTGAAAGTTTGGCGCAAGCCTGCGCCGGACCTACATGGCAGCACTCACAGCACCTCACACACAGGCTGCAGACACATACAAAAGACCAAGCTGGATGCAACAGTGGCGCGAGCCATGGCAGTCCCCACCCAGAAGGCATGTCCAAACCTTTATACATCAGCTCGCCGCCAGCGCATCATTACAAAGGAGGGGGAATTTCCAACACTGCCTCTTGGGCCATGGGCTTAAAAGCAGCCAACCATTGGCGACGGGCATCGAACCAGATACGTTCACGCACAAACTATTTTTGGGGGGGAATTGGGGACTCTGTGTTTTTTGTTTTCGGCGCTCCAAAAAAAAGGGCTCGTCCGGGATTTGAACCCGGGACCTCTCACACCCTAAGCGAGAATCATACCCCTAGACCAA
This sequence comes from Ambystoma mexicanum, assembly GCF_040938575.1. Lineage (NCBI taxonomy): Eukaryota > Metazoa > Chordata > Amphibia > Caudata > Ambystomatidae > Ambystoma > Ambystoma mexicanum. The sequence goes on along the minus strand of NC_090924.1, from coordinate 693,040,879 downwards.
CGAGCCACGGCATGCAGAGAACAGTGAGGGGGAGGGGGTGGTCTGCTTACCTCACTTGGCGCCATGCCCCAGTCGCTCCACGGCCTGACCCCTGCGTGTCACGTGGCCTGCCCCTGGCGCAAGCGCAGAGGACTGAGCTGCCTCTCAAGCAGAGAAACAAGAAGAAGAGCGGCAGCCTTCGCTGGCCAAAGGCCATCTGCTGCCGCTCGATCGGGCTCGATCAGGCGAGATATATGTGGCCGACCGGCCTAGAGCGCAAACCTGTGCTGCTCAGGGTGGGCAGCTTCCCAGCAGGAGGATGTGTCTTGAAAGCCGACAGAGGCAAGAAGGCGCACTCCCTCAGCCCGCTCCAACCTCTGGATTCCTGCGAATTTCAGAAGAGAACTCTGGGGCAGCATGGCTTCTGTCATCTCCCAACAGCCTCTCTGTTCGTGCTATGTAAATACCTTTACATCCCCCGAACTGAGCATGTCTGTTTTTTTATTTTTATTTTGCTGAGGTGTGGTGCCTTCAACGACCGACAGGTGGCAGGAGAGCACTTTCTCCAACTGTGAAGGGGACTTTTTTCACTTCCTGAGTAGACTGGGCTCAGTGACATATGCCACCAAGCCAGCCACTAGAAAATGCAGGTTTTGCAGCCGTGGGCCAGTGGGGGTTTAAGGGCAGGTGTGCCTCCGGCGTCTCTGGCAGACAGCTCCAGTTGCAAGGCAGCAGAAGAGAACAGGGAGGCTTGCCGGGCGCTGCATTCGGGGGCCCCCACGAGGTTTTCCGCAAGCCTTACACTCTGAAATGTGCTAAAAAAAATGAGCCCGGCTTGTCAGGAGTGGGATTTGAACCCACGCCTCCAATCGGAGACCAGAACACCCAGATGCAGGGAAGAGCTGCGCCTCTTGAGTCTGGCGCCTTAGACCACTCGGCCACCCTGACAGCTATGGGCAGGATTGGGAAAGATTCTTCAGTACCCAATGTCGCCAGGTGCCAGCGCCGGTTTTCATGCCCCGATCTCTGCATCAAAAGTACCCAAACACTCACTTAAGGACCCAGGGATGGCAGGAAACGCCCACTGATGGAGCCAGTGGACAGTTTGCAGGGTGCAAATAAGGGCTGGCCTCAGATCACTCATGGCGTAGTGCCGGCCTGTCCATACCTGTCGAAACCTGCATGCGGTCAAATGTGTCCGATTGACATTGTGGAAATAAAAAGAAACCAGCACCATGTTTCTGCCCGGTCTCGAAGCGGGGAGCGTGTTAGGCGAATGTGATAACCACTACACTACAGAAACAGCTCTGGTAGGCTGCGCTCTAGTGTGCTGGGACAGCTTTCAGTTGAAAGGCTTTGTGGCACTGATGTCTCATGGGGCTCGCTGGTACCTGCCAGGTGGCACACACCAACGTGAAAGTTTGGCGCAAGCCTGCGCCGGACCTACATGGCAGCACTCACAGCACCTCACACACAGGCTGCAGACACATACAAAAGACCAAGCTGGATGCAACAGTGGCGCGAGCCATGGCAGTCCCCACCCAGAAGGCATGTCCAAACCTTTATACATCAGCTCGCCGCCAGCGCATCATTACAAAGGAGGGGGAATTTCCAACACTGCCTCTTGGGCCATGGGCTTAAAAGCAGCCAACCATTGGCGACGGGCATCGAACCAGATACGTTCACGCACAAACTATTTTTGGGGGGGAATTGGGGACTCTGTGTTTTTTGTTTTCGGCGCTCCAAAAAAAAGGGCTCGTCCGGGATTTGAACCCGGGACCTCTCACACCCTAAGCGAGAATCATACCCCTAGACCAACGAGCCACGGCATGCAGAGAACAGTGAGGGGGAGGGGGTGGTCTGCTTACCTCACTTGGCGCCATGCCCCAGTCGCTCCACGGCCTGACCCCTGCGTGTCACGTGGCCTGCCCCTGGCGCAAGCGCAGAGGACTGAGCTGCCTCTCAAGCAGAGAAACAAGAAGAAGAGCGGCAGCCTTCGCTGGCCAAAGGCCATCTGCTGCCGCTCGATCGGGCTCGATCAGGCGAGATATATGTGGCCGACCGGCCTAGAGCGCAAACCTGTGCTGCTCAGGGTGGGCAGCTTCCCAGCAGGAGGATGTGTCTTGAAAGCCGACAGAGGCAAGAAGGCGCACTCCCTCAGCCCGCTCCAACCTCTGGATTCCTGCGAATTTCAGAAGAGAACTCTGGGGCAGCATGGCTTCTGTCATCTCCCAACAGCCTCTCTGTTCGTGCTATGTAAATACCTTTACATCCCCCGAACTGAGCATGTCTGTTTTTTTATTTTTATTTTGCTGAGGTGTGGTGCCTTCAACGACCGACAGGTGGCAGGAGAGCACTTTCTCCAACTGTGAAGGGGACTTTTTTCACTTCCTGAGTAGACTGGGCTCAGTGACATATGCCACCAAGCCAGCCACTAGAAAATGCAGGTTTTGCAGCCGTGGGCCAGTGGGGGTTTAAGGGCAGGTGTGCCTCCGGCGTC
>NC_090924.1:693028400-693030900 GCF_040938575.1 Ambystoma mexicanum | reverse complement strand
TGCCCCGATCTCTGCATCAAAAGTACCCAAACACTCACTTAAGGACCCAGGGATGGCAGGAAACGCCCACTGATGGAGCCAGTGGACAGTTTGCAGGGTGCAAATAAGGGCTGGCCTCAGATTACTCATGGCGTAGTGCCGGCCTGTCCATACCTGTCGAAACCTGCATGCGGTCAAATGTGTCCGATTGACATTGTGGAAATAAAAAGAAACCAGCACCATGTTTCTGCCCGGTCTCGAAGCGGGGACCTTTCACGTGTTAGGCGAATGTGATAACCACTACACTACAGAAACAGCTCTGGTAGGCTGCGCTCTAGTGTGCTGGGACAGCTTTCAGTTGAAATGCTTTGTGGCACTGATGTCTCATGGGGCCCGCTGGTACCTGCCAGGTGGCACACACCAACGTGAAAGTTTGGCGCAAGCCTGCGCCGGACCTACATGGCAGCACTCACAGCACCTCACACACAGGCTGCAGACACATACAAAAGACCAAGCTGGATGCAACAGTGGCGCGAGCCATGGCAGTCCCCACCCAGAAGGCATGTCCAAACCTTTATACATCAGCTCGCCGCCAGCGCATCATTACAAAGGAGGGGGAATTTCCAACACTGCCTCTTGGGCCATGGGCTTAAAAGCAGCCAACCATTGGCGACGGGCATCGAACCAGATACGTTCACGCACAAACTATTTTTGGGGGGGAATTGGGGACTCTGTGTTTTTTGTTTTCGGCGCTCCAAAAAAAAGGGCTCGTCCGGGATTTGAACCCGGGACCTCTCGCACCCTAAGCGAGAATCATACCCCTAGACCAACGAGCCACGGCATGCAGAGAACAGTGAGGGGGAGGGGGTGGTCTGCTTACCTCACTTGGCGCCATGCCCCAGTCGGTCCACGGCCTGACCCCTGCGTGTCACGTGGCCTGCCCCTGGCGCAAGCGCAGAGGACTGAGCTGCCTCTCAAGCAGAGAAACAAGAAGAAGAGCGGCAGCCTTCGCTGGCCAAAGGCCATCTGCTGCCGCTCGATCGGGCTCGATCAGGCGAGATATATGTGGCCGACCGGCCTAGAGCGCAAACCTGTGCTGCTCAGGGTGGGCAGCTTCCCAGCAGGAGGATGTGTCTTGAAAGCCGACAGAGGCAAGAAGGCGCACTCCCTCAGCCCGCTCCAACCTCTGGATTCCTGCGAATTTCAGAAGAGAACTCTGGGGCAGCATGGCTTCTGTCATCTCCCAACAGCCTCTCTGTTCGTGCTATGTATATACCTTTACATCCCCCGAACTGAGCATGTCTGTTTTTTTATTTTTATTTTGCTGAGGTGTGGTGCCTTCAACGACCGACAGGTGGCAGGAGAGCACTTTCTCCAACTGTGAAGGGGACTTTTTTCACTTCCTGAGTAGACTGGGCTCAGTGACATATGCCACCAAGCCAGCCACTAGAAAATGCAGGTTTTGCAGCCGTGGGCCAGTGGGGGTTTAAGGGCAGGTGTGCCTCCGGCGTCTCTGGCAGACAGCTCCAGTTGCAAGGCAGCAGAAGAGAACAGGGAGGCTTGCCGGGCGCTGCATTCGGGGGCCCCCACGAGGTTTTCCGCAAGCTTTACACTCTGAAATGTGCTCAAAAAAATGAGCCCGGCTTGTCAGGAGTGGGATTTGAACCCACGCCTCCAATCGGAGACCAGAACACCCAGATGCAGGGAAGAGCTGCACTCGGCCACCCTGACAGCTATGGGCAGGATTGGGAAAGATTCTTCAGTACCCAATGTCGCCAGGTGCCAGCGCCGGTTTTCATGCCCCGATCTCTGCATCAAAAGTACCCAAACACTCACTTAAGGACCATGGGATGGCAGGAAACGCCCACTGATGGAGCCAGTGGACAGTTTGCAGGGTGCAAATAAGGGCTGGCCTCAGATCACTCATGGCGTAGTGCCGGCCTGTCCATACCTGTCGAAACCTGCATGCGGTCAAATGTGTCCGATTGACATTGTGGAAATAAAAAGAAACCAGCACCATGTTTCTGCCCGGTCTCGAAGCGGGGAGCGTGTTAGGCGAATGTGATAACCACTACACTACAGAAACAGCTCTGGTAGGCTGCGCTCTAGTGTGCTGGGACAGCTTTCAGTTGAAAGGCTTTGTGGCACTGATGTCTCATGGGGCCCGCTGGTACCTGCCAGGTGGCACACACCAACGTGAAAGTTTGGCGCAAGCCTGCGCCGGACCTACATGGCAGCACTCACAGCACCTCACACACAGGCTGCAGACACATACAAAAGACCAAGCTGGATGCAACAGTGGCGCGAGCCATGGCAGTCCCCACCCAGAAGGCATGTCCAAACCTTTATACATCAGCTCGCCGCCAGCGCATCATTACAAAGGAGGGGGAATTTCCAACACTGCCTCTTGGGCCATGGGCTTAAAAGCAGCCAACCATTGGCGACGGGCATCGAACCAGATACGTTCACGCACAAACTATTTTTGGGGGGGAATTGGGGACTCTGTGTTTTTTGTTTTCGG
>NC_090924.1:692935900-692940900 GCF_040938575.1 Ambystoma mexicanum | reverse complement strand
TCAGTACCCAATGTCGCCAGGTGCCAGCGCCGGTTTTCATGCCCCGATCTCTGCATCAAAAGTACCCAAACACTCACTTAAGGACCCAGGGATGGCAGGAAACGCCCACTGATGGAGCCAGTGGACAGTTTGCAGGGTGCAAATAAGGGCTGGCCTCAGATCACTCATGGCGTAGTGCCGGCCTGTCCATACCTGTCGAAACCTGCATGCGGTCAAATGTGTCCGATTGACATTGTGGAAATAAAAAGAAACCAGCACCATGTTTCTGCCCGGTCTCGAAGCGGGGACCTTTCACGTGTTAGGCGAATGTGATAACCACTACACTACAGAAACAGCTCTGGTAGGCTGCGCTCTAGTGTGCTGGGACAGCTTTCAGTTGAAATGCTTTGTGGCACTGATGTCTCATGGGGCCCGCTGGTACCTGCCAGGTGGCACACACCAACGTGAAAGTTTGGCGCAAGCCTGCGCCGGACCTACATGGCAGCACTCACAGCACACCACACACAGGCTGCAGACACATACAAAAGACCAAGCTGGATGCAACAGTGGCGCGAGCCATGGCAGTCCCCACCCAGAAGGCATGTCCAAACCTTTATACATCAGCTCGCCGCCAGCGCATCATTACAAAGGAGGGGGAATTTCCAACACTGCCTCTTGGGCCATGGGCTTAAAAGCAGCCAACCATTGGCGACGGGCATCGAACCAGATACGTTCACGCACAAACTATTTTTGGGGGGGAATTGGGGACTCTGTGTTTTTTGTTTTCGGCGCTCCAAAAAAAAGGGCTCGTCCGGGATTTGAACCCGGGACCTCTCGCACCCTAAGTGAGAATCATACCCCTAGACCAACGAGCCACCGCATGCAGAGAACAGTGAGGGGGAGGGGGTGGTCTGCTTACCTCACTTGGCGCCATGCCCCAGTCGCTCCACGGCCTGACCCCTGCGTGTCACGTGGCCTGCCCCTGGCGCAAGCGCAGAGGACTGAGCTGCCTCTCAAGCAGAGAAACAAGAAGAAGAGCGGCAGCCTTCGCTGGCCAAAGGCCATCTGCTGCCGCTCGATCGGGCTCGATCAGGCGAGATATATGTGGCCGACCGGCCTAGAGCGCAAACCTGTGCTGCTCAGGGTGGGCAGCTTCCCAGCAGGAGGATGTGTCTTGAAAGCCGACAGAGGCAAGAAGGCGCACTCCCTCAGCCCGCTCCAACCTCTGGATTCCTGCGAATTTCAGAAGAGAACTCTGGGGCAGCATGGCTTCTGTCATCTCCCAACAGCCTCTCTGTTCTTGCTATGTAAATACCTTTACATCCCCCGAACTGAGCATGTCTGTTTTTTTATTTTTATTTTGCTGAGGTGTGGTGCCTTCAACGACCGACAGGTGGCAGGAGAGCACTTTCTCCAACTGTGAAGGGGACTTTTTTCACTTCCTGAGTAGACTGGGCTCAGTGACATATGCCACCAAGCCAGCCACTAGAAAATGCAGGTTTTGCAGCCGTGGGCCAGTGGGGGTTTAAGGGCAGGTGTGCCTCCGGCGTCTCTGGCAGACAGCTCCAGTTGCAAGGCAGCAGAAGAGAACAGGGAGGCTTGCCGGGCGCTGCATTCGGGGGCCCCCACGAGGTTTTCCGCAAGCCTTACACTCTGAAATGTGCTCAAAAAAATGAGCCCGGCTTGTCAGGAGTGGGATTTGAACCCACGCCTCCAATCGGAGACCAGAACACCCAGATGCAGGGAAGAGCTGCGCCTCTTGAGTCTGGCGCCTTAGACCACTCGGCCACCCTGACAGCTATGGGGAGGATTGGGAAAGATTCTTCAGTACCCAATGTCGCCAGGTGCCAGCGCCGGTTTTCATGCCCCGATCTCTGCATCAAAAGTACCCAAACACTCACTTAAGGACCCAGGGATGGCAGGAAACGCCCACTGATGGAGCCAGTGGACAGTTTGCAGGGTGCAAATAAGGGCTGGCCTCAGATCACTCATGGCGTAGTGCCGGCCTGTCCATACCTGTCGAAACCTGCATGCGGTCAAATGTGTCCGATTGACATTGTGGAAATAAAAAGAAACCAGCACCATGTTTCTGCCCGGTCTCGAAGCGGGGACCTTTCACGTGTTAGGCGAATGTGATAACCACTACACTACAGAAACAGCTCTGGTAGGCTGCGCTCTAGTGTGCTGGGACAGCTTTCAGTTGAAATGCTTTGTGGCACTGATGTCTCATGGGGCCCGCTGGTACCTGCCAGGTGGCACACACCAACGTGAAAGTTTGGCGCAAGCCTGCGCCGGACCTACATGGCAGCACTCACAGCACCTCACACACAGGCTGCAGACACATACAAAAGACCAAGCTGGATGCAACAGTGGCGCGAGCCATGGCAGTCCCCACCCAGAAGGCATGTCCAAACCTTTATACATCAGCTCGCCGCCAGCGCATCATTACAAAGGAGGGGGAATTTCCAACACTGCCTCTTGGGCCATGGGCTTAAAAGCAGCCAACCATTGGCGACGGGCATCGAACCAGATACGGTCACGCACAAACTATTTTTGGGGGGGAATTGGGGACTCTGTGTTTTTTGTTTTCGGCGCTCCAAAAAAAAGGGCTCGTCCGGGATTTGAACCCGGGACATCTCGCACCCTAAGCGAGAATCATACCCCTAGACCAACGAGCCACCGCATGCAGAGAACAGTGAGGGGGAGGGGGTGGTCTGCTTACCTCACTTGGCGCCATGCCCCAGTCGCTCCACGGCCTGACCCCTGCGTGTCACGTGGCCTGCCCCTGGCGCAAGCGCAGAGGACTGAGCTGCCTCTCAAGCAGAGAAACAAGAAGAAGAGCGGCAGCCTTCGCTGGCCAAAGGCCATCTGCTGCCGCTCGATCGGGCTCGATCAGGCGAGATATATGTGGCCGACCGGCCTAGAGCGCAAACCTGTGCTGCTCAGGGTGGGCAGCTTCCCAGCAGGAGGATGTGTCTTGAAAGCCGACAGAGGCAAGAAGGCGCACTCCCTCAGCCCGCTCCAACCTCTGGATTCCTGCGAATTTCAGAAGAGAACTCTGGGGCAGCATGGCTTCTGTCATCTCCCAACAGCCTCTCTGTTCGTGCTATGTAAATACCTTTACATCCCCCGAACTGAGCATGTCTGTTTTTTTATTTTTATTTTGCTGAGGTGTGGTGCCTTCAACGACCGACAGGTGGCAGGAGAGCACTTTCTCCAACTGTGAAGGGGACTTTTTTCACTTCCTGAGTAGACTGGGCTCAGTGACATATGCCACCAAGCCAGCCACTAGAAAATGCAGGTTTTGCAGCCGTGGGCCAGTGGGGGTTTAAGGGCAGGTGTGCCTCCGGCGTCTCTGGCAGACAGCTCCAGTTGCAAGGCAGCAGAAGAGAACAGGGAGGCTTGCCGGGCGCTGCATTCGGGGGCCCCCACAAGGTTTTCCGCAAGCCTTACACTCTGAAATGTGCTCAAAAAAATGAGCCCGGCTTGTCAGGAGTGGGATTTGAACCCACACCTCCAATCGGAGACCAGAACACCCAGATGCAGGGAAGAGCTGCGCCTCTTGAGTCTGGCGCCTTAGACCACTCGGCCACCCTGACAGCTATGGGCAGGATTGGGAAAGATTCTTCAGTACCCAATGTCGCCAGGTGCCAGCGCCGGTTTTCATGCCCCGATCTCTGCATCAAAAGTACCCAAACACTCACTTAAGGACCCAGGGATGGCAGGAAACGCCCACTGATGGAGCCAGTGGACAGTTTGCAGGGTGCAAATAAGGGCTGGCCTCAGATCACTCATGGCGTAGTGCCGGCCTGTCCATACCTGTCGAAACCTGCATGCGGTCAAATGTGTCCGATTGACATTGTGGAAATAAAAAGAAACCAGCACCATGTTTCTGCCCGGTCTCGAAGCGGGGACCTTTCACGTGTTAGGCGAATGTGATAACCACTACACTACAGAAACAGCTCTGGTAGGCTGCGCTCTAGTGTGCTGGGACAGCTTTCAGTTGAAATGCTTTGTGGCACTGATGTCTCATGGGGCCCGCTGGTACCTGCCAGGTGGCACACACCAACGTGAAAGTTTGGCGCAAGCCTGCGCCGGACCTACATGGCAGCACTCACAGCACACCACACACAGGCTGCAGACACATACAAAAGACCAAGCTGGATGCAACAGTGGCGCGAGCCATGGCAGTCCCCACCCAGAAGGCATGTCCAAACCTTTATACATCAGCTCGCCGCCAGCGCATCATTACAAAGGAGGGGGAATTTCCAACACTGCCTCTTGGGCCATGGGCTTAAAAGCAGCCAACCATTGGCGACGGGCATCGAACCAGATACGTTCACGCACAAACTATTTTTGGGGGGGAATTGGGGACTCTGTGTTTTTTGTTTTCGGCGCTCCAAAAAAAAGGGCTCGTCCGGGATTTGAACCCGGGACCTCTCGCACCCTAAGTGAGAATCATACCCCTAGACCAACGAGCCACCGCATGCAGAGAACAGTGAGGGGGAGGGGGTGGTCTGCTTACCTCACTTGGCGCCATGCCCCAGTCGCTCCACGGCCTGACCCCTGCGTGTCACGTGGCCTGCCCCTGGCGCAAGCGCAGAGGACTGAGCTGCCTCTCAAGCAGAGAAACAAGAAGAAGAGCGGCAGCCTTCGCTGGCCAAAGGCCATCTGCTGCCGCTCGATCGGGCTCGATCAGGCGAGATATATGTGGCCGACCGGCCTAGAGCGCAAACCTGTGCTGCTCAGGGTGGGCAGCTTCCCAGCAGGAGGATGTGTCTTGAAAGCCGACAGAGGCAAGAAGGCGCACTCCCTCAGCCCGCTCCAACCTCTGGATTCCTGCGAATTTCAGAAGAGAACTCTGGGGCAGCATGGCTTCTGTCATCTCCCAACAGCCTCTCTGTTCTTGCTATGTAAATACCTTTACATCCCCCGAACTGAGCATGTCTGTTTTTTTATTTTTATTTTGCTGAGGTGTGGTGCCTTCAACGACCGACAGGTGGCAGGAGAGCACTTTCTCC
>NC_090924.1:692895900-692898400 GCF_040938575.1 Ambystoma mexicanum | reverse complement strand
CCAAAGGCCATCTGCTGCCGCTCGATCGGGCTCGATCAGGCGAGATATATGTGGCCGACCGGCCTAGAGCGCAAACCTGTGCTGCTCAGGGTGGGCAGCTTCCCAGCAGGAGGATGTGTCTTGAAAGCCGACAGAGGCAAGAAGGCGCACTCCCTCAGCCCGCTCCAACCTCTGGATTCCTGCGAATTTCAGAAGAGAACTCTGGGGCAGCATGGCTTCTGTCATCTCCCAACAGCCTCTCTGTTCTTGCTATGTAAATACCTTTACATCCCCCGAACTGAGCATGTCTGTTTTTTTATTTTTATTTTGCTGAGGTGTGGTGCCTTCAACGACCGACAGGTGGCAGGAGAGCACTTTCTCCAACTGTGAAGGGGACTTTTTTCACTTCCTGAGTAGACTGGGCTCAGTGACATATGCCACCAAGCCAGCCACTAGAAAATGCAGGTTTTGCAGCCGTGGGCCAGTGGGGGTTTAAGGGCAGGTGTGCCTCCGGCGTCTCTGGCAGACAGCTCCAGTTGCAAGGCAGCAGAAGAGAACAGGGAGGCTTGCCGGGCGCTGCATTCGGGGGCCCCCACGAGGTTTTCCGCAAGCCTTACACTCTGAAATGTGCTCAAAAAAATGAGCCCGGCTTGTCAGGAGTGGGATTTGAACCCACGCCTCCAATCGGAGACCAGAACACCCAGATGCAGGGAAGAGCTGCGCCTCTTGAGTCTGGCGCCTTAGACCACTCGGCCACCCTGACAGCTATGGGGAGGATTGGGAAAGATTCTTCAGTACCCAATGTCGCCAGGTGCCAGCGCCGGTTTTCATGCCCCGATCTCTGCATCAAAAGTACCCAAACACTCACTTAAGGACCCAGGGATGGCAGGAAACGCCCACTGATGGAGCCAGTGGACAGTTTGCAGGGTGCAAATAAGGGCTGGCCTCAGATCACTCATGGCGTAGTGCCGGCCTGTCCATACCTGTCGAAACCTGCATGCGGTCAAATGTGTCCGATTGACATTGTGGAAATAAAAAGAAACCAGCACCATGTTTCTGCCCGGTCTCGAAGCGGGGACCTTTCACGTGTTAGGCGAATGTGATAACCACTACACTACAGAAACAGCTCTGGTAGGCTGCGCTCTAGTGTGCTGGGACAGCTTTCAGTTGAAATGCTTTGTGGCACTGATGTCTCATGGGGCCCGCTGGTACCTGCCAGGTGGCACACACCAACGTGAAAGTTTGGCGCAAGCCTGCGCCGGACCTACATGGCAGCACTCACAGCACCTCACACACAGGCTGCAGACACATACAAAAGACCAAGCTGGATGCAACAGTGGCGCGAGCCATGGCAGTCCCCACCCAGAAGGCATGTCCAAACCTTTATTCATCAGCTCGCCGCCAGCGCATCATTACAAAGGAGGGGGAATTTCCAACACTGCCTCTTGGGCCATGGGCTTAAAAGCAGCCAACCATTGGCGACGGGCATCGAACCAGATACGTTCACGCACAAACTATTTTTGGGGGGGAATTGGGGACTCTGTGTTTTTTGTTTTCGGCGCTCCAAAAAAAAGGGCTCGTCCGGGATTTGAACCCGGGACCTCTCACACCCTAAGCGAGAATCATACCCCTAGACCAACGAGCCACGGCATGCAGAGAACAGTGAGGGGGAGGGGGTGGTCTGCTTACCTCACTTGGCGCCATGCCCCAGTCGCTCCACGGCCTGACCCCTGCGTGTCACGTGGCCTGCCCCTGGCGCAAGCGCAGAGGACTGAGCTGCCTCTCAAGCAGAGAAACAAGAAGAAGAGCGGCAGCCTTCGCTGGCCAAAGGCCATCTGCTGCCGCTCGATCGGGCTCGATCAGGCGAGATATATGTGGCCGACCGGCCTAGAGCGCAAACCTGTGCTGCTCAGGGTGGGCAGCTTCCCAGCAGGAGGATGTGTCTTGAAAGCCGACAGAGGCAAGAAGGCGCACTCCCTCAGCCCGCTCCAACCTCTGGATTCCTGCGAATTTCAGAAGAGAACTCTGGGGCAGCATGGCTTCTGTCATCTCCCAACAGCCTCTCTGTTCGTGCTATGTAAATACCTTTACATCCCCCGAACTGAGCATGTCTGTTTTTTTATTTTTATTTTGCTGAGGTGTGGTGCCTTCAACGACCGACAGGTGGCAGGAGAGCAATTTCTCCAACTGTGAAGGGGACTTTTTTCACTTCCTGAGTAGACTGGGCTCAGTGACATATGCCACCAAGCCAGCCACTAGAAAATGCAGGTTTTGCAGCCGTGGGCCAGTGGGGGTTTAAGGGCAGGTGTGCCTCCGGCGTCTCTGGCAGACAGCTCCAGTTGCAAGGCAGCAGAAGAGAACAGGGAGGCTTGCCGGGCGCTGCATTCGGGGGCCCCCACGAGGTTTTCCGCAAGCCTTACACTCTGAAATGTGCTCAAAAAAATGAGCCCAGCTTGTCAGGAGTGGGATTTGAACCCACGCCTCCAATCGGAGACCAGAACACCCAGATGCAGGGAAGAGC
>NC_090924.1:692865900-692868400 GCF_040938575.1 Ambystoma mexicanum | reverse complement strand
AATGCTTTGTGGCACTGATGTCTCATGGGGCCCGCTGGTACCTGCCAGGTGGCACACACCAACGTGAAAGTTTGGCGCAAGCCTGCGCCGGACCTACATGGCAGCACTCACAGCACCTCACACACAGGCTGCAGACACATACAAAAGACCAAGCTGGATGCAACAGTGGCGCGAGCCATGGCAGTCCCCACCCAGAAGGCATGTCCAAACCTTTATACATCAGCTCGCCGCCAGCGCATCATTACAAAGGAGGGGGAATTTCCAACACTGCCTCTTGGGCCATGGGCTTAAAAGCAGCCAACCATTGGCGACGGGCATCGAACCAGATACGGTCACGCACAAACTATTTTTGGGGGGGAATTGGGGACTCTGTGTTTTTTGTTTTCGGCGCTCCAAAAAAAAGGGTTCGTCCGGGATTTGAACCCGGGACCTCTCGCACCCTAAGCGAGAATCATACCCCTAGACCAACGAGCCACCGCATGCAGAGAACAGTGAGGGGGAGGGGGTGGTCTGCTTACCTCACTTGGCGCCATGCCCCAGTCGCTCCACGGCCTGACCCCTGCGTGTCACGTGGCCTGCCCCTGGCGCAAGCGCAGAGGACTGAGCTGCCTCTCAAGCAGAGAAACAAGAAGAAGAGCGGCAGCCTTCGCTGGCCAAAGGCCATCTGCTGCCGCTCGATCGGGCTCGATCAGGCGAGATATATGTGGCCGACCGGCCTAGAGCGCAAACCTGTGCTGCTCAGGGTGGGCAGCTTCCCAGCAGGAGGATGTGTCTTGAAAGCCGACAGAGGCAAGAAGGCGCACTCCCTCAGCCCGCTCCAACCTCTGGATTCCTGCGAATTTCAGAAGAGAACTCTGGGGCAGCATGGCTTCTGTCATCTCCCAACAGCCTCTCTGTTCTTGCTATGTAAATACCTTTACATCCCCCGAACTGAGCATGTCTGTTTTTTTATTTTTATTTTGCTGAGGTGTGGTGCCTTCAACGACCGACAGGTGGCAGGAGAGCACATTCTCCAACTGTGAAGGGGACTTTTTTCACTTCCTGAGTAGACTGGGCTCAGTGACATATGCCACCAAGCCAGCCACTAGAAAATGCAGGTTTTGCAGCCGTGGGCCAGTGGGGGTTTAAGGGCAGGTGTGCCTCCGGCGTCTCTGGCAGACAGCTCCAGTTGCAAGGCAGCAGAAGAGAACAGGGAGGCTTGCCGGGCGCTGCATTCGGGGGCCCCCACGAGGTTTTCCGCAAGCCTTACACTCTGAAATGTGCTCAAAAAAATGAGCCCGGCTTGTCAGGAGTGGGATTTGAACCCACGCCTCCAATCGGAGACCAGAACACCCAGATGCAGGGAAGAGCTGCGCCTCTTGAGTCTGGCGCCTTAGACCACTCGGCCACCCTGACAGCTATGGGGAGGCTTGGGAAAGATTCTTCAGTACCCAATGTCGCCAGGTGCCAGCGCCGGTTTTCATGCCCCGATCTCTGCATCAAAAGTACCCAAACACTCACTTAAGGACCCAGGGATGGCAGGAAACGCCCACTGATGGAGCCAGTGGACAGTTTGCAGGGTGCAAATAAGGGCTGGCCTCAGATCACTCATGGCGTAGTGCCGGCCTGTCCATACCTGTCGAAACCTGCATGCGGTCAAATGTGTCCGATTGACATTGTGGAAATAAAAAGAAACCAGCACCATGTTTCTGCCCGGTCTCGAAGCGGGGACCTTTCACGTGTTAGGCGAATGTGATAACCACTACACTACAGAAACAGCTCTGGTAGGCTGCGCTCTAGTGTGCTGGGACAGCTTTCAGTTGAAATGCTTTGTGGCACTGATGTCTCATGGGGCCCGCTGGTACCTGCCAGGTGGCACACACCAACGTGAAAGTTTGGCGCAAGCCTGCGCCGGACCTACATGGCAGCACTCACAGCACCTCACACACAGGCTGCAGACACATACAAAAGACCAAGCTGGATGCAACAGTGGCGCGAGCCATGGCAGTCCCCACCCAGAAGGCATGTCCAAACCTTTATACATCAGCTCGCCGCCAGCGCATCATTACAAAGGAGGGGGAATTTCCAACACTGCCTCTTGGGCCATGGGCTTAAAAGCAGCCAACCATTGGCGACGGGCATCGAACCAGATACGTTCACGCACAAACTATTTTTGGGGGGGAATTGGGGACTCTGTGTTTTTTGTTTTCGGCGCTCCAAAAAAAAGGGCTCGTCCGGGATTTGAACCCGGGACCTCTCACACCCTAAGCGAGAATCATACCCCTAGACCAACGAGCCACGGCATGCAGAGAACAGTGAGGGGGAGGGGGTGGTCTGCTTACCTCACTTGGCGCCATGCCCCAGTCGCTCCACGGCCTGACCCCTGCGTGTCACGTGGCCTGCCCCTGGCGCAAGCGCAGAGGACTGAGCTGCCTCTCAAGCAGAGAAACAAGAAGAAGAGCGGCAGCCTTCGCTGGCCAAAGGCCATCTGCTGCCGCTCGATCGGGCTCGATCAGGCGAG
>NC_090924.1:692785900-692790900 GCF_040938575.1 Ambystoma mexicanum | reverse complement strand
CACTCACAGCACCTCACACACAGGCTGCAGACACATACAAAAGACCAAGCTGGATGCAACAGTGGAGCGAGCCATGGCAGTCCCCACCCAGAAGGCATGTCCAAACCTTTATACATCAGCTCGCCGCCAGCGCATCATTACAAAGGAGGGGGAATTTCCAACACTGCCTCTTGGGCCATGGGCTTAAAAGCAGCCAACCATTGGCGACGGGCATCGAACCAGATACGGTCACGCACAAACTATTTTTGGGGGGGAATTGGGGACTCTGTGTTTTTTGTTTTCGGCGCTCCAAAAAAAAGGGCTCGTCCGGGATCTCTCGCACCCTAAGCGAGAATCATACCCCTAGACCAACGAGCCACCGCATGCAGAGAGCAGTGAGGGGGATGGGGGTGGTCTGCTTACCTCACTTGGCGCCATGCCCCAGTCGCTCCACGGCCTGACCCCTGCGTGTCACGTGGCCTGCCCCTGGCGCAAGCGCAGAGGACTGAGCTGCCTCTCAAGCAGAGAAACAAGAAGAAGAGCGGCAGCCTTCGCTGGCCAAAGGCCATCTGCTGCCGCTCGATCGGGCTCGATCAGGCTCGATCAGGCGAGATATATGTGGCCGACCGGCCTAGAGCGCAAACCTGTGCTGCTCAGGGTGGGCAGCTTCCCAGCAGGAGGATGTGTCTTGAAAGCCGACAGAGGCAAGAAGGCGCACTCCCTCAGCCCGCTCCAACCTCTGGATTCCTGCGAATTTCAGAAGAGAACTCTGGGGCAGCATGGCTTCTGTCATCTCCCAACAGCCTTTCTGTTCTTGCTATGTCCCCCGGACTGAGCATGTCTGTTTTTTTATTTTTATTTTGCTGAGGTGTGGTGCCTTCAACGACCGACAGATGGCAGGAGAGCACTTTCTCCAACTGTGAAGGGGACTTTTTTCACTTCCTGAGTAGACTGGGCTCAGTGGCATATGCCACCAAGCCAGCCACTAGAAAATGCGGGTTTTGCAGCCGTGGGCCAGTGGGGGTTTAAGGGCAGGTGTGGCTCCAGCGTCTCTGGCAGACAGCTCCAGTTGCAAGGCAGCAGAAGAGAACAGGGAGGCTTGCCGGGCGCTGCATTCGGGGGCCCTCACGAGGTTTTCGGCAAGCCTTACACTCTGAAATGTGCTAAAAAAAATGAGCCCGGCTTGTCAGGAGTGGGATTTGAACCCACGCCTCCAATCAGAGACCAGAACACCCAGATGCAGGGAAGAGCTGCGCCTCTTGAGTCTGGCGCCTTAGACCACTCGGCCACCCTGACAGCTATGGGCAGGATTGGGAAAGATTCTTCAGTACCCAATGTCGCCAGGTGCCAGCGCCGGTTTTCATGCCCCGATCTCTGCATCAAAAGTACCCAAACACTCACTTAAGGACCCAGGGATGGCAGGAAACGCCCACTGATGGAGCCAGTGGACAGTTTGCAGGGTGCAAATAAGGGCTGGCCTCAGATCACTCATGGCGTAGTGCCGGCCTGTCCATACCTGTCGAAACCTGCATGCGGTCAAATGTGTCCGATTGACATTGTGGAAATAAAAAGAAACCAGCACCATGTTTCTGCCCGGTCTCGAACCGGGGACCTTTGGCGTGTTTGGCGAATGTGATAACCACTACACTACAGAAACAGCTCAGGTAGGCTGCGCTCTCGTGTGCTGGGGCAGTTTTCAGTTGAAAGGCTTTGTGGCACTGATGTCTCATGGGGCCCGCTGGTACCTGCCAGGTGGCACACACCAACGTGAAAGTTTGGCGCAAGCCTGCGCCGGACCTACATGGCAGCACACACAGCACCTCACACACAGGCTGCAGACATATACAAAAGACCAAGCTGGATGCAACAGTGGCGCGAGCCACGGCAGTCCCCACCCAGAAGGCATGTCCAAACCTTTATACATCAGCTCGCCGCCAGCGCATCATTACAAAGGAGGGGGAATTTCCAACACTGCCTCTTGGGCCATGGGCTTAAAAGCAGCCAACCATTGGCGACGGGCATCGAACCAGATACAGTCACGCACAAACTATTTTGGGGGGGGAATTGGGGACTCTCTGTTTTTTGTTTTCGGCGCTCCAAAAAAAAGGGCTCGTCCGGGATTCGAACCCGGGACCTCTCGCACCCTAAGCAAGAATCATACCCCTAGACCAACGAGCAACCACATGCAGAGAGCAGTGAGGGGGGGGTGGTCTGCTTACCTCACTTGGCGCCATGCCCCAGTCGCTCCACGGCCTGACCCCTGCGTGTCACGTGGCCTGCCCCTGGCGCAAGCGCAGAGGACTGAGCTGCCTCTCAAGCAGAGAAACAAGAAGAAGAACGGCAGCCTTCGCTGGCCAAAGGCCATCTGCTGCCGCTCGATCGGGCTCGATCAGGCTCGATCAGGCAAGATATATGTGGCCGACCGGCCTAGAGCGCAAACCTGTGCTGCTCAGGGTGGGCAGCTTCCCAGCAGGAGGATGTGTCTTGAAAGCCGACAGAGGCAAGAAGGCGCACTCCCTCAGCCCGCTCCAACCTCTGGATTCCTCCGAATTTCAGAAGAGAACTCTGGGGCAGCATGGCTTCTGTCATCTCCCAACAGCCTCTCTGTCCTTGCTATGTAAATACCTTTACAGCCCCCTGGACTGAGCATGTCTGTTTTTTTATTTTTATTTTGCTGAGGTGTGGTGCCTTCAACGACCGACAGGTGGCAGGAGAGCACTTTCTCCAACTGTGAAGGGGACTTTTTTCACTTCCTGAGTAGACTGGGCTCAGTGACATATGTCACCAAGCCAGCCACTAGAAAATGCGGGTTTTGCAGCCGTGGGCCAGTGGGGGTTTAAGGGCAGGTGTGCCTGCGGGGTCTCTGGCAGACAGCTCCAGTTGCAAGGCAGCAGAAGAGAACAGGGAGGATTGCCGGGCGCTGCATTCGGGGGCCCCCACAAGGTTTTCCGCAAGCCTTACACTCTGAAATGTGCTCAAAAAAATGAGCCCGGCTTGTCAGGAGTGGGATTTGAACCCCCGCCTCCAATCGGAGACCAGAACACCCAGATGCAGGGAAGAGCTGCGCCTCTTGAGCCTGGTGCCATAGACCACTCGGCCACCTGACAGCTATGGGCAGGACTGGGAAAGATTCTTCAGTACCCAATGTCGCCAGGTGCCAGCGCCGGTTTTCATGCCCCGATCTCTGCATCAAAAGTACCCAAACACTCACTTAAAGACCCATGGATGGCAAGAAACGCCCACTGATGGAGCCAGTTGACAGTTTGCAGGGTGCAAATAAGGGCTGGCCTCAGATCACTCATGGCGTAGTGCCGGCCTGTCCATACCTGTCGAAACCTGCATGCGGTCAAATGTGTCCGATTGACATTGTGGAAATAAAAAGAAACCAGCACCATAGTTCTGACCGGTCTCGAACCAGGGACTTTTCGCGTGTTAGGCGAATGTGATAACCACTACACTACAGAAACATCTCAGGTAGGCTGCGCTCTCGTGTGCTGGGACAGCTTTCAGTTGAAAGGCTTTGTGGCACTGATGTCTCATGGGGCCCGCTGGTACCTGCCAGGTGGCACAAACCAACGTGAAAGTTTGGCGCAAGCCTGCGCCGGACCTACATGGCAGCACACACAGCACCTCACACACAGGCTGCAGACACATACAAAAGACCAAGCTGGATGCAACAGTGGCGAGAGCCACGGCAGTCCCCACCCAGAAGGCATGTCCAAACCTTTATACATCAGCTCGCCGCCAGCGCCTCATTACAAAGGAGGGGGAATTTCCAACATTGCCTCTTGGGCCATGGGCTTAAAAGCAGCCAACCATTGGCGACGGGCATCGAACCAGATACGGTCACGCACAAACTATTTTTGGGGGGGAATTGGGGACTCTGTGTTTTTTGTTTTCGCCGCTCCAAAAAAAAGGGCTCGTCCGGGATTTGAACCCGGGACCTCTCGCACCCTAAGCGAGAATCATACCCCTAGACCAATGAGGCACCGCATGCAAAGAGCAGTGGGGGGAGGTGGTCTGCTTACCTCACTTGGCGCCATGCCCTAGTCGCTCCACGGCCTGACCCCTGCGTGTCACGTGGCCTGCCCCTGGTGCAAGCGCAGAGGACTGAGCTGCCTCTCAAGCAGAGAAACAAGAAGAAGAGCGGCAGCCTTCGCTGGCCAAAGGCCATCTGCTGCCGCTCGATCGGGCTCGATCAGGCTCGATCAGGCGAGATATATGTGGCCGACCGGCCTAGAGCGCAAACCTGTGCTGCTCAGGGTGGGCAGCTTCCCAGCAGGAGGATGTGTCTTGAAAGCCGACAGAGGCAAGAAGGCGCACTCCCTCAGCCCGCTCCAACCTCTGGATTCCTGCGAATTTCAGAAGAGAACTCTGGGGCAGCATGGCTTCTGTCATCTCCCAACAGCCTCTCTGTTCTTGCTATGTCCCCCGGACTGAGCATGTCTGTTTTTTTATTTTTATTTTGCTGAGGTGTGATGCCTTCAACGACCGACAGGTGGCAGGAGAGCACTTTCTCCAACTGTGAAGGGGACTTTTTTCACTTCCTGAGTAGACTGGGCTCAGTGGCATATGCCACCAAGCCAGCCACTAGAAAATGCGGGCTTTGCAGCCGTGGGCCAGTGGGGGTTTAAGGGCAGGTGTGGCTCCAGCGTCTCTGGCAGACAGCTCCAGTTGCAAGGCAGCAGAAGAGAACAGGGAGGCTTGCCGGGCGCTGCATTCGGGGGCCCTCACGAGGTTTTCCGCAAGCCTTACACTCTGAAATGTGCTCAAAAAAATGAGCCTGGCTTGTCAGGAGTGGGATTTGAACCCACGCCTCCAATCGGAGACCAGAACACCCAGATGCAGGGAAGAGCTGCGCCTCTTGAGTCTGGCGCCTTAAACCACTCGGCCACCCTGACAGCTATGGGCAGGATTGGGAAAGATTCTTCAGTACCCAATGTCGCCAGGTGCCAGCGCCGGTTTTCATGCCCCGATCTCTGCATCAAAAGTACCCAAACACTCACTTAAGGACCCAGGGA
>NC_090924.1:692775900-692778400 GCF_040938575.1 Ambystoma mexicanum | reverse complement strand
TGATGTCTCATGGGGCCCGCTGGTACCTGCCAGGTGGCACACACCAACGTGAAAGTTTGGCGCAAGCCTGCGCCGGACCTACATGGCAGCACACACAGCACCTCACACACAGGCTGCAGACATATATAAAAGACCAAGCTGGATGCAACAGTGGCGCGAGCCACGGCAGTCCCCACCCAGAAGGCATGTCCAAACCTTTATACATCAGCTCGCCGCCAGCGCATCATTACAAAGGAGGGGGAATTTCCAACACTGCCTCTTGGGCCATGGGCTTAAAAGCAGCCAACCATTGGCGACGGGCATCGAACCAGATACAGTCACGCACAAACTATTTTTGGGGGGGAATTGGGGACTCTCTGTTTTTTGTTTTCGGCGCTCCAAAAAAAAAGGGCTCGTCAGGGATTTGAACCCGGGACCTCTCGCACCCTAAGCGAGAATCATACCCCTAGACCAACGAGCCACCGCATGCAGAGAACAGTGAGGGGGAGGGGGTGGTCTGCTTACCTCACTTGGCGCCATGCCCCAGTCGCTCCACCGCCTGACCCCTGCGTGTCACGTGGCCTGTCCCTGGCGCAAGCGCAGAGGACTGAGCTGCCTCTCAAGCAGAGAAACAAGAAGAAGAGCGGCAGCCTTCGCTGGCCAAAGGCCATCTGCTGCCGCTCGATTGGGCTCGATCAGGCGAGATCAGGCGAGATATATGTGGCCGACCGGCCTAGAGCGCAAACCTGTGCTGCTCAGGGTGGGCAGCTTCCCAGCAGGAGGATGTGTCTTGAAAGCCGACAGAGGCAAGAAGGCGCACTCCCTCAGCCCGCTCCAACCTCTGGATTCCTCTGAATTTCAGAAGAGAACTCTGGGGCAGCATGGCTTCTGTCATCTCCCAACAGCCTCTCTGTCCTTGCTATGTAAATACCTTTACAGCCCCCTGGACTGAGCATGTCTGTTTTTTTATTTTTATTTTGCTGAGGTGTGGTGCCTTCAACGACCGACAGGTGGCAGGAGAGCACTTTCTCCAACTGTGAAGGGGACTTTTTTCACTTCCTGAGTAGACTGGGCTCAGTGACATATGCCACCAAGCCAGCCACTAGAAAATGCGGGTTTTGCAGCCGTGGGCCAGTGGGGGTTTAAGGGCAGGTGTGCCTGTGGCGTCCCTGGCAGACAGCTCCAGTTGCAAGGCAGCAGAAGAGAACAGGGAGGATTGCCGGGCGCTGCATTCGGGGGCCCCCACAAGGTTTTCCGCAAGCCTTACACTCTGAAATGTGCTCAAAAAAATGAGCCCGGCTTGTCAGGAGTGGGATTTGAACCCCCGCCTCCAATCGGAGACCAGAACACCCAGATGCAGGGAAGAGCTGCGCCTCTTGAGCCTGGTGCCATAGACCACTCGGCCACCTGACAGTTATGGGCAGGACTGGGAAAGATTCTTCAGTACCCAATGTCGCCAGGTGCCAGCGCCGGTTTTCATGCCCCGATCTCTGCATCAAAAGTACCCAAACACTCACTTAAGGACCCATGGATGGCAAGAAACGCCCACTGATGGAGCCAGTTGACAGTTTGCAGGGTGCAAATAAGGGCTGGCCTCAGATCACTCATGGCGTAGTGCCGGCCTGTCCATACCTGTCGAAACCTGCATGCGGTCAAATGCGTCCGATTGACATTGTGGAAATAAAAAGAAACCAGCACCATGTTTCTGCCCGGTCTCGAACCGTGGACCTTTCGCGTTAGGCGAATGTGATAACCACTACACTACAGAAACAGCTTTGATAGGCTGCGCTCTAGTGTGCTTGGACAGCTTTCAGTTGAAAGGCTTTGTGGCACTGATGTCTCATGGGGCCCGCTGGTGCCTGCCAGGTGGCACACACCAACGTGAAAGTTTGGCGCAAGCCTGCGCCGGACCTACATGGCAGCACTCACAGCACCTCACACAGAGGCTGCAGACACATACAAAACACCAAGCTGGATGCAACAGTGGCGCGAGCCACGGCAGTCCCCACCCAGAAGGCATGTCCAAACCTTTATACATCAGCTCGCCGCCAGCGCATCATTACAAAGGAGGGGGAATTTCCAACACTGCCTCTTGGGCCATGGGCTTAAAAGCAGCCAACCATTGGCGACGGGCATCGAACCAGATACGGTCACGCACAAACTATTTTTGGGGGGGAATTGGGGACTCTGTGTTTTTTGTTTTCGGCGCTCCAAAAAAAAAGGGCTTGTCAGGGATTTGAACCCGGGACCTCTCGCACCCTAAGCGAGAATCATACCCCTAGACCAACGAGCCACCGCATGCAGAGAACAGTGAGGGGGAGGGGGTGGTCTGCTTACCTCACTTGGCGCCATGCCCCAGTCGCTCCACCGCCTGACCCCTGCGTGTCACGTGGCCTGTCCCTGGCGCAAGCGCAGAGGACTGAGCTGCCTCTCAAGCAGAGAAACAAGAAGAAGAGCGGCAGCCTTCGCTGGCCAAAGGCCATCTGCTGCCGCTCGATTGGGCTCGATCAGGCGAGATCAG
>NC_090924.1:692765900-692773400 GCF_040938575.1 Ambystoma mexicanum | reverse complement strand
GCTATGGGCAGGATTGGGAAAGATTCTTCAGTACCCAATGTCGCCAGGTGCCAGCGCCGGTTTTCATGCCCCGATCTCTGCATCAAAAGTACCCAAACACTCACTTAAGGACCCAGGGATGGCAGGAAACGCCCACTGATGGAGCCAGTGGACAGTTTGCAGGGTGCAAATAAGGGCTGGCCTCAGATCACTCATGGCGTAGTGCCGGCCTGTCCATACCTGTCGAAACCTGCATGCGGTCAAATGTGTCCGATTGACATTGTGGAAATAAAAAGAAACCAGCACCATGTTTCTGCCCGGTCTCGAACCGGGGACCTTTGGCGAATGTGATAACCACTACACTACAGAAACAGCTCAGGTAGGCTGCGCTCTCGTGTGCTGGGACAGTTTTCAGTTGAAAGGCTTTGTGGCACTGATGTCTCATGGGGCCCGCTGGTACCTGCCAGGTGGCACACACCAACGTGAAAGTTTGGCGCAAGCCTGCGCCGGACCTACATGGCAGCACACACAGCACCTCACACACAGGCTGCAGACATATACAAAAGAACAAGCTGGATGCAACAGTGGCGCGAGCAATGGCAGTCCCCACCCAGAAGGCATGTCCAAACCTTTATACATCAGCTCGCCGCCAGCGCATCATTACAAAGGAGGGGGAATTTCCAACACTGCCTCTTGGGCCATGGGCTTAAAAGCAGCCAACCATTGGCGACGGGCATTGAACCAGATACAGTCACGCACAAACTATTTTTGGGGGGGAATTGGGGACTCTGTGTTTTTTGTTTTCGGCGCTCCAAAAAAAAGGGCTCGTCCGCGATTCGAACCCGGGACCTCTCGCACCCTAAGCGAGAATCATACCCCTAGACCAACGAGCAACCACATGCAGAGAGCAGTGAGGTGGGGGGGGGGGTGGTCTGCTTACCTCACTTGGCGCCATGCCCCAGTCGCTCCACGGCCTGACCCCTGCGTGTCACGTGGCCTGCCCCTGGCGCAAGCGCAGAGGACTGAGCTGCCTCTCAAGCAGAGAAACAAGAAGAAGAGCGGCAGCCTTCGCTGGCCAAAGGCCATCTGCTGCCGCTCGATCGGGCTCGATCAGGCTCGATCAGGCAAGATATATGTGGCCGACCGGCCTAGAGCGCAAACCTGTGCTGCTCAGGGTGGGCAGCTTCCCAGCAGGAGGATGTGTCTTGAAAGCCGACAGAGGCAAGAAGGCGCACTCCCTCAGCCCGCTCCAACCTCTGGATTCCTCCGAATTTCAGAAGAGAACTCTGGGGCAGCATGGCTTCTGTCATCTCCCAACAGCCTCTCTGTCCTTGCTATGTAAATACCTTTACAGCCCCCTGGACTGAGCATGTCTGTTTTTTTATTTTTATTTTGCTGAGGTGTGGTGCCTTCAACGACCGACAGGTGGCAGGAGAGCACTTTCTCCAATTGTGAAGGGGACTTTTTTCACTTCCTGAGTAGACTGGGCTCAGTGACATATGCCACCAAGCCAGCCACTAGAAAATGCGGGTTTTGCAGCCGTGGGCCAGTGGGGGTTTAAGGGCAGGTGTGCCTGCGGGGTCTCTGGCAGACAGCTCCAGTTGCAAGGCAGCAGAAGAGAACAGGGAGGCTTGCCGGGCGCTGCATTCGGGGGCCCCCACAAGGTTTTCCGCAAGCCTTACACTCTGAAATGTGCTCAAAAAAATGAGCCCGGCTTGTCAGGGGTGGGATTTGAACCCCCGCCTCCAATCGGAGACCAGAACACCCAGATGCAGGGAAGAGCTGCGCCTCTTGAGTCTGGTGCCTTAGACCACTCGGCCACCTGACAGCTATGGGCAGGACTGGGAAAGATTCTTCAGTACCCAATGTCGCCAGGTGCCAGCGCCGGTTTTCATGCCCCGATCTCTGCATCAAAAGTACCCAAACACTCACTTAAGGACCCAGGGATGGCAAGAAACGCCCACTGATGGAGCCAGTTGACAGTTTGCAGGGTGCAAATAAGGGCTGCCCTCAGATCACTCATGGCGTAGTGCCGGCCTGTCCATACCTGTCGAAACCTGCATGCGGTCAAATGCGTCCGATTGACATTGTGGAAATAAAAAGAAACCAGCACCATGTTTCTGCCCGGTCTCGAACCGGGGACCTTTCGCGTGTTAGGCGAATGTGATAACCACTACACTACAGAAACAGCTTTGATAAGCTGCGCTCTAGTGTGCTTGGACAGCTTTCAGTTGAAAGGCTTTGTGGCACTGATGTCTCATGGGCCCGCTGGTGCCTGCCAGGTGGCACACACCAACGTGAAAGTTTGGCGCAAGCCTGCGCCGGACCTACATGGCAGCACTCACAGCACCTCACACACAGGCTGCAGACACATACAAAACACCAAGCTGGATGCAACAGTGGCGCGAGCCACGGCAGTCCCCACCCAGAAGGCATGTCCAAACCTTTATACATCAGCTCGCCGCCAGCGCATCATTACAAAGGAGGGGGAATTTCCAACACTGCCTCTTGGGCCATGGGCTTAAAAGCAGCCAACCATTGGCGACGGGCATCGAACCAGATACGGTCACGCACAAACTATTTTTGGGGGGGAATTGGGGACTCTGTGTTTTTTGTTATCGGCGCTCCAAAAAAAAGGGATCGTCTGGGATTTGCACCCGGGACCTCTCGCACCCTAAGAGAGAATCATACCCCTAGACCAACGAGCCACCACATGCAAAGAGCAGTAGGGGGGGGGGGTGGTCTGCTTACCTCACTTGGCGCCATGCCCCAGTCGCTCCACCGCCTGACCCCTGCGTGTCACGTGGCCTGTCCCTGGCGCAAGCGCAGAGGACTGAGCTGCCTCTCAAGCAGAGAAACAAGAAGAAGAGCGGCAGCCTTCGCTGGCCAAAGGCCATCTGCTGCCGCTCGATCGGGCTCGATCAGGCGAGATCAGGCGAGATATATGTGGCCGACCGGCCTAGAGCGCAAACCTGTGCTGCTCAGGGTGGGCAGCTTCCCAGCAGGAGGATGTGTCTTGAAAGCCGACAGAGGCAAGAAGGTGCACTCCCTCAGCCCGCTCCAACCTCTGGATTCCTCTGAATTTCAGAAGAGAACTTTGGGGCAGCATGGCTTCTGTCATCTCCCAACAGCCTCTCTGTCCTTGCTATGTAAATACCTTTACAGCCCCCTGGACTGAGCATGTCTGTTTTTTTATTTTTATTTTGCTGAGGTGTGGTGCCTTCAACGACCGACAGGTGGCAGGAGAGCACTTTCTCCAACTGTGAAGGGGACTTTTTTCACTTCCTGAGTAGACTGGGCTCAGTGACATATGCCACCATGCCAGCCACTAGAAAATGCGGGTTTTGCAGCCGTGGGCCAGTGGGGGTTTAAGGGCAGGTGTGCCTGCGGCGTCTCTGGCAGACAGCTCCAGTTGCAAGGCAGCAGAAGAGAACAGGGAGGCTTGCCGGGCGCTGCATTTGGGGGCCCCCACGAGGTTTTCCGCAAGCCTTACACTCTGAAATGTGCTAAAAAAAATGAGCCCGGCATGTCAGGAGTGGGATTTGAACCCACGCCTCCAATCGGAGACCAGCACACCCAGAGGCAGGGAAGAGCTGCGCCTCTTGAGTCTGGCGCCTTAGACCACTCGGCCACTCTGACAGCCATGGGCAGAACTGGGAAAGATTCTTCAGTACCCAATGTCGCCAGGTGCCAGCGTCAGTTTTCATGCCCCGATCTCTGGAGCAAAAGTATCCAAACACTCACTTAAGGACCCAGGGATGGCAGGAAACGCCCACTGATGGAGCCAGTGGACAGTTTGCAGGGTGCAAATATGGGCTGGCCTCAGATCACTCATGGCGTAGTGCCGGCCTGTCCATACCTGTCGAAACCTGCATGCGGTCAAATGTGTCCGATTGACATTGTGGAAAGAAAAAGAAACCAGCACCATGTTTCTGCCCGGTCTCGAACCGGGGACCTTTCGCGTGTTAGGCGAATGTGATAACCACTACACTACAGAAACAGCTCTGGTAGGCTGCGCTCTAGTGTGCTGGGACAGCTTTCAGTTGAAAGGCTTTGTGGCACTGATGTCTCATGGGGCCCGCTGGTACCTGCCAGGTGGCACACACCAACGTGAAAGTTTGGCGCAAGCCTGCGCCGGACCTACATGTCAGCACTCACAGCACCTCACACACAGGCTGCAGACACATACAAAAGACCAAGCTGGATGCAACAGTGGCGCGAGCCATGGCAGTCCCCACCCAGAAGGCATGTCCAAACCTTTATACATCAGCTCGCCGCCAGCGCATCATTACAAAGGAGGGGGAATTTCCAACACTGCCTCTTGGGCCATGGGCTTAAAAGCAGCCAACCATTGGCGACGGGCATCGAACCAGATACGGTCACGCACAAACTATTTTTGGGGGGGAATTGGGGACTCTGTGTTTTTTGTTTTCGGCGCTCCAAAAAAAAGGGCTCGTCCGGGATCTCTCGCACCCTAAGCGAGAATCATACCCCTAGACCAACGAGCCACCGCATGCAGAGAGCAGTGAGGGGGATGGGGGTGGTCTGCTTACCTCACTTGGCGCCATGCCCCAGTCGCTCCACGGCCTGACCCCTGCGTGTCACGTGGCCTGCCCCTGGCGCAAGCGCAGAGGACTGAGCTGCCTCTCAAGCAGAGAAACAAGAAGAAGAGCGGCAGCCTTCGCTGGCCAAAGGCCATCTGCTGCCGCTCGATCGGGCTCGATCAGGCTCGATCAGGCGAGATATATGTGGCCGACCGGCCTAGAGCGCAAACCTGTGCTGCTCAGGGTGGGCAGCTTCCCAGCAGGAGGATGTGTCTTGAAAGCCGACAGAGGCAAGAAGGCGCACTCCCTCAGCCCGCTCCAACCTCTGGATTCCTGCGAATTTCAGAAGAGAACTCTGGGGCAGCATGGCTTCTGTCATCTCCCAACAGCCTCTCTGTTCTTGCTATGTCCCCCGGACTGAGCATGTCTGTTTTTTTATTTTTATTTTGCTGAGGTGTGGTGCCTTCAACGACCGACAGATGGCAGGAGAGCACTTTCTCCAACTGTGAAGGGGACTTTTTTCACTTTCTGAGTAGACTGGGCTCAGTGGCATATGCCACCAAGCCAGCCACTAGAAAATGCGGGTTTTGCAGCCGTGGGCCAGTGGGGGTTTAAGGGCAGGTGTGGCTCCAGCGTCTCTGGCAGACAGCTCCAGTTGCAAGGCAGCAGAAGAGAACAGGGAGGCTTGCCGGGCGCTGCATTCGGGGGCCCTCACGAGGTTTTCGGCAAGCCTTACACTCTGAAATGTGCTCAAAAAAATGAGCCCGGCTTGTCAGGAGTGGGATTTGAACCCACGCCTCCAATCGGAGACCAGAACACCCAGATGCAGGGAAGAGCTGCGCCTCTTGAGTCTGGCGCCTTAGACCACTCGGCCACCCTGACAGCTATGGGCAGGATTGGGAAAGATTCTTCAGTACCCAATGTCGCCAGGTGCCAGCGCCGGTTTTCATGCCCCGATCTCTGCATCAAAAGTACCCAAACACTCACTTAAGGACCCAGGGATGGCAGGAAACGCCCACTGATGGAGCCAGTGGACAGTTTGCAGGGTGCAAATAAGGGCTGGCCTCAGATCACTCATGGCGTAGTGCCGGCCTGTCCATACCTGTCGAAACCTGCATGCGGTCAAATGTGTCCGATTGACATTGTGGAAATAAAAAGAAACCAGCACCATGTTTCTGCCCGGTCTCGAACCGGGGACCTTTGGCGTGTTTGGCGAATGTGATAACCACTACACTACAGAAACAGCTCAGGTAGGCTGCGCTCTCGTGTGCTGGGGCAGTTTTCAGTTGAAAGGCTTTGTGGCACTGATGTCTCATGGGGCCCGCTGGTACCTGCCAGGTGGCACACACCAACGTGAAAGTTTGGCGCAAGCCTGCGCCGGACCTACATGGCAGCACACACAGCACCTCACACACAGGCTGCAGACATATACAAAAGACCAAGCTGGATGCAACAGTGGCGCGAGCCACGGCAGTCCCCACCCAGAAGGCATGTCCAAACCTTTATACATCAGCTCGCCGCCAGCGCATCATTACAAAGGAGGGGGAATTTCCAACACTGCCTCTTGGGCCATGGGCTTAAAAGCAGCCAACCATTGGCGACGGGCATCGAACCAGATACAGTCACGCACAAACTATTTTTGGGGGGGAATTGGGGACTCTCTGTTTTTTGTTTTCGGCGCTCCAAAAAAAAGGGCTCGTCCGGGACCTCTCGCACCCTAAGCGAGAATCATACCCCTAGACCAACGAGCAACCACATGCAGAGAGCAGTGAGGGGGGGGGTGGTCTGCTTACCTCACTTGGCGCCATGCCCCAGTCGCTCCACGGCCTGACCCCTGCGTGTCACGTGGCCTGCCCCTGGCGCAAGCGCAGAGGACTGAGCTGCCTCTCAAGCAGAGAAACAAGAAGAAGAACGGCAGCCTTCGCTGGCCAAAGGCCATCTGCTGCCGCTCGATCGGGCTCGATCAGGCTCGATCAGGCAAGATATATGTGGCCGACCGGCCTAGAGCGCAAACCTGTGCTGCTCAGGGTGGGCAGCTTCCCAGCAGGAGGATGTGTCTTGAAAGCCGACAGAGGCAAGAAGGCGCACTCCCTCAGCCCGCTCCAACCTCTGGATTCCTCCGAATTTCAGAAGAGAACTCTGGGGCAGCATGGCTTCTGTCATCTCCCAACAGCCTCTCTGTCCTTGCTATGTAAATACCTTTACAGCCCCCTGGACTGAGCATGTCTGTTTTTTTATTTTTATTTTGCTGAGGTGTGGTGCCTTCAACGACCGACAGGTGGCAGGAGAGCACTTTCTCCAACTGTGAAGGGGACTTTTTTCACTTCCTGAGTAGACTGGGCTCAGTGACATATGCCACCAAGCCAGCCACTAGAAAATGCGGGTTTTGCAGCCGTGGGCCAGTGGGGGTTTAAGGGCAGGTGTGCCTGCGGGGTCTCTGGCAGACAGCTCCAGTTGCAAGGCAGCAGAAGAGAACAGGGAGGATTGCCGGGCGCTGCATTCGGGGGCCCCCACAAGGTTTTCCGCAAGCCTTACACTCTGAAATGTGCTCAAAAAAATGAGCCCGGCTTGTCAGGAGTGGGATTTGAACCCCCGCCTCCAATCGGAGACCAGAACACCCAGATGCAGGGAAGAGCTGCGCCTCTTGAGCCTGGTGCCATAGACCACTCAGTCACCTGACAGCTATGGGCAGGACTGGGAAAGATTCTTCAGTACCCAATGTCGCCAGGTGCCAGCGCCGGTTTTCATGCCCCGATCTCTGCATCAAAAGTACCCAAACACTCACTTAAGGACCCATGGATGGCAAGAAACGCCCACTGATGGAGCCAGTTGACAGTTTGCAGGGTGCAAATAAGGGCTGGCCT
Source organism: Ambystoma mexicanum (assembly GCF_040938575.1). NCBI lineage: Eukaryota > Metazoa > Chordata > Amphibia > Caudata > Ambystomatidae > Ambystoma > Ambystoma mexicanum. Next base: position 692,766,013 of record NC_090924.1, on the reverse strand, counting down.
CAGATCACTCATGGCGTAGTGCCGGCCTGTCCATACCTGTCGAAACCTGCATGCGGTCAAATGCGTCCGATTGACATTGTGGAAATAAAAAGAAACCAGCACCATGTTTCTGC